>NW_027040286.1:100000-125000 GCF_034236695.1 Oncorhynchus nerka
CCCTGCACTAGAGCACTGTGAGTTGTTGCTCCCTGTACTAGAGGACTGTGAGTTGCATCCCCTGTACTAGAGGACTGTGAGTTGCATCCCCTGTACTAGAGGACTGTGAGTTGTTGCCCACCCCCTGTACTAGAGGACTGTGAGTTGCTGCCCACCCCCTGTACTAGAGGACTGTGAGTTGCTGCCCACCCCTGCACTAGAGGACTGTGAGTTGCATCCCCTGTACTAGAGGACTGTGAGTTGCATCCCCTGTACTAGAGGACTGTGGGTAGGGGATGTAGGGTCACTTGGGTATGAAGACAGATCAGTGGTTAGGACCAGCCTCTATCTACTCCAGGGTGAGGGGAGGGTCGACAAGAGGAGGGGACCCGTTTGAGCTTTTGAACTTTGAACTGTGAACTTTAACCCCCTGGCCTCAGTAGCAGGGAGCACTGAGAGGCTTCCACTCCTTCTCTGTTTATATCTATATCAGTTCTTAGGGGTTTTGTAAAAAATCCCCAGGTTTTCCCAGAATTCCTGATTAGTTGGTTGGGCTCGGATTCCCTCTTGATTCCAGGAATCTTCCAACCAGGATTTCTGGAAAACGTGAGAATGTGCGGTGGGGGGGGTTTAACCAGAATTTTCCAACCCTACCGGTTATATTTAACTGAACAGGTTGACCTGAACTGCCTTAACTCCTGATCTAGGATCAGTTTTGCCTTCTGACCTCTATTGGTAAAGGTAAGGGAGGCCAGTCAGAAGACCTTAGGGGGTTGCACAATTCTGGCAACTTTCCCCCCACAAAAAAATTCCCAGGTTTTCCAGAACCCCCAGTGGGAGAAATCTAGGATTATCTAGAATTTCTGGGAAAGTTACAGGGATATTTTAAACCACAAGGACAGCTGATCTTAGACTTTGTGGTTAGGAAGTTAACTTTAACCTGGAGTATATTTAACTCTTAGATGGTATATGTTAGATAATTGGTGCTTCCTTCTTCTCTTTTACTTCCTCATACCAGTCTGTCACTTCCTGTCCTTCTTCTCTTTACTCCCTCATACCAGTTTGTCACTTCCTGTCCTTCTTCTCTTTACTCTCTCATACCAGTCTGTCACTTCCTGTCCTTCTTCTCTTTACTCCCTCATACCAGTTTGTCACTTCCTGTCCTTCTTCTTTACTCTCTCATACCAGTCTGTCACTTCCTGTCCTTCTCCTCTTTTTCACCTGAAACTCTTTAAAAAAATAACATATGTCTGTCACTTCCTGTCTTTCTTCTCACCAGTCTGTCACTTCCTGTCCTTCTTCTCTTTACTCTCTCATACCAGTCTGTCACTTCCTGTCCTTCTCCTCTTTTTCACCTGAAACTCTTTAAAAAAATAACACGTCTGTCACTTCCTGTCCTTCTTCTCACCAGTCTGTCACTTCCTGTCCTTCTTATCTTTACTCCCTCATACCAGTCTGTCACTTCCTGTGTTTCTTCTCACCAGTCTGTCACTTCCTGTCCTTCTCATCTTTTTCACCTGAAACTTAAAAATAAAAAAAAACATATGTTGTCTGTACGTCTACCTGCCCTCACCCTCACCCACACTCCCATCCCTCACCCCCCTCCTCATCCTCTGTCCCTTCTCCCTCACCCCTCCTCACCCTCTGTCTCTCCACCCTCCCCCTTTCCTATATCTCTGTCCCTGGTCCCTCACCCCTCCTCACCCCTCCTCACCCTCTGTCCCTCCTACCTCACCCCTCCTCACCCTCTGTCTCTCCTACCTCACCCCTCCTCACCCTCTGTCCCTCCTCCCTGGTCCCTCACCCCTCCTCACCCCCCTCCTCACCCTCTGTCCCTCCTACCTCACCCCTCCTCACCCTCTGTCTCTCCTACCTCCCCCCTTTCCTCACCCTCTGTCCCTCCTCCCTGGTCCCTCACCCCTCCTCACCCCTCCTCACCCTCTGTCCCTCCTACCTCACCCCTCCTCACCCTCTGTCTCTCACCCCTCACCCCTCCTCACCCTCTGTCCCTCCTCCCTGGTCCCTCACCCCTCCTCACCCCTCCTCACCCTCTGTCCCTCCTACCTCACCCCTCCTCACCCTCTGTCTCTCCTACCTCACCCCTCCTCACCCTCTGTCCCTCCTCCCTGGTCCCTCACCCTCCTCACCCCTCATCACCCTCTGTCCCTTCTCCCTCAGCCCTCCTCACCCTCTGTCTCTCCTCCCTCCCCCCCTTTCCTATATCTCTGTCCCTGGTCCCTCACCCCTCCTCACCCCTCCTCACCCTCTGTCCCTCCTACCTCACCCCTCCTCACCCCTCCTCACCCTCTGTCTCTCCTACCTCACCCCTCCTCACCCTCTGTCCCTCCTACCTCACCCCTCCTCACCCTCTGTCTCTCCTACCTCACCCCTCCTCACCCTCTGTCCCTCCTCCCTTCTCCCTCACCCCTCCTCACCCCTCCTCACCTCTGTGCCTCCTACCTCACCCCTCCTCATCCTCTGTCTCTCCTACCTCACCCCTCCTCATCCTCTGTCCCTCCTACCTCACCCCTCCTCACCCTCTGTCTCTCCTACCTCACCATTCATCACCCTTTGTCCCTTCTCCCTCACCCCTCTCACCCGTCCTCACCCTCTTTCCCTTCTCCCTCACCCCTCCTCCTCACCCCTCCTCACCCCTCCTCACTGTCCTTGTAGAGTAGAACTTACGTTTCCTGCTCCCTCACCCCTCCTCACCCCCCTCCCCTCTGTCCCTCCTCCCTCACCCCTCCTCACCCGTCCTCACCCTCTTTCCCTCCTCCCTCACCCCTCCTCACCCTTCCTCACCTCTCCTCCCCCTCTGTCCCTCCTCCCTCACCCCTCCTCACCCCTCCTCCCCTCTGTTCCTCCTCCCTCACCCCTCCTCACCCCTCCTCCCCCTCCTCACCCTCTGTCCCTGCTCCCTCACCCCCTCCCCCTCCTCACCCTCTGTCCCTGCTCCCTCACCCCTCCTCCCCCTCCTCACCCTCTGTCCCTGCTCCCTCACCCCTCCTCCCCTCTCCCCTCTGTCCCTCCTCCCTCACCCCTCCTCACCCCTCCTCCCCCTCTGTCCCCCCCCTCACCCCTCCTCACCCCTCCTCCCCCTCCTCACCCTCTGTCTCTGCTCCCTCACCCCTCCTCCCCCTCCTCACCCTCTGTCCCTGCTCCCTCACCCCTCCTCCCCCTCCTCACCCTCTGTCCCTGCTCCCTCACCCCTCCTCACCCCCTCCCCCCCTCCTCACCCTCTGTCCCTGCTCCCTCACCCCTCCTCACCCCCTCCTTATTGTCCTTCACTGTCACTTGTAGAGTAGAACTTACGTTTTGACGTGTTTTAAAGACAGTGTGTTAGAATGTTATAATATAATGTTAGAATGTTATAATATAATGTTATAATGTTGGCTCAACGTGGGAAACCTGGAGAGATGTGCATGAATAGAAGGAAGGATGTATTTGTAGATTATTGGAATGGGGCCCGTGGGAAGGAAGGATGTATTTGTAGATTATTGGAATGGGGCCCGTGGGAAGGAAGGATTTATTTGTAGATTATTGGAATGGGGCCCGTGGGAAGGAAGGATGTATTTGTAGATTATTGGAATGGGGCCCGTGGGAAGGAAGGATGTTATTTGTAGAGTATTGGAATGGGGCCCTTGGGAAGGATGTTATTTGTAGAGTATTGGAATATTGGAATGGGGCCCGTGGGGGAAGGATGTTATTTGTAGAGTATTGGAATGGGGCCCGTGGGAAGGAAGGATGTTATTTGTAGAGTATTGGAATGGGGCCCTTGGGAAGGAAGGATGTATTTGTAGAGTATTGGAATGAGGCCCTTGGGAAGGAAGGATGTTATTTGTAGATTATTGGAATGGGGCCCTTGAGTTATTCACAGAAATTATGCTCCATCTTCTCAGCTGTCTCTCCTTCCTCTCTCCTTCTCTCTCTCCCCCACTCTCTCTCTATCCATCCCCCTCTCTCCCCCTCCTATCTCTCCCCCTCCTCTCTCCTTCTCTCTCTCCCCCAACTCTCTCTCTAAACATCCCCCTCTCTCCCCCTCCTATCTCTCCCCCCTCCTCTCTCTTTCTCTCTCTCCCCCTTCTCTTTCTCTCTACACTGCCAGTCGTTCTATTCTCATGCCCAGACAATCACCCCAGCCCACTTCAGTTCATCTAGCGACTCCTCATCCGTCATACATGTTACATACTGTACCTGACATCATACATGTTACATACTGTACCTGACATCATACATGTTACATACTGTACCTGACATCATCATACATGTTACATACTGTACCTGACATCATCATACATGTTACATACTGTACCTGACATCATACATGTTACATCTGTACCTGACATACATGTTACATACTGTACCTGACATCATCATACATGTTACATACTGTACCTGACATCATACATGTTACATACTGTACCTGACATCATACAGGCAGAAAGACACAAACTAACTCAACCAGAGATAGAAAGAGCAGGAGGGAGGGAGAGAGGAGAGAAGAAGAGAGAAAGGATAGAAGGAGAGATGAGGGGGAGAGATAAGGAGAGAGAGAGGAGGGGCAGAGATAAGGAGAGAGAGAGGAGGGGGAGAGAGAAGGAGAGAGAGAGGAGGGGGAGAGAGAAGGAGAGAGAGAGGAGGGGGAGAGATGAGAAGGGGGAGAGAGAAGGAGAGAGAGAGGAGGGGGAGAGATGAGAAGGGGGAGAGAAGGAGAGAGAGAGAGGGGAGGGGAGAGATGAGGGGGAGAGATGAGGGGGAGAGATGAGGAGGGGGAGAGATAAGGAGAGATGAGGGGGAGAGATAAGGAGAGAGAGGAGGGGGAGAGATAAGGAGAGATGAGGGGGAGAGAGAAAGGAGAGAAGGAGAGAGGAGGGGAGAGAGAAAGGAGAGAGAGAAAGGAGAGAAGGAGAGAGGAGGGGGAGAGAGAGAAGGAGAGAGGAGGGGAGGGAGAGGAGAGAGTGAGAAGGAGAGGAAGGGGAAGAGAGGGAGAAAAGGAGAGGGAGAGAGTGAGGAAAGAGAGAAGAGAGGAGAGAGAGAGGGAGAGAGACAGAGGGAGAGGGACAGAGGAAAGAGAGAGAGAGAGAGAGAGACTAGAGAGAGAGAGAGACATAGAGGGAGAGGGACAGAGGAAGAGAGAGAGAGAGAGAGAGAGACTAGAGAGAGAGAGAGACTAGAGAGAGAGAGAGACTAGAGAGAGAGACATAGAGAGGGAGAGGGACAGAGGAAGAGAGAGAGAGAGAGAGAGAGAGAGAGAGAGAGAGAGGGACAGAGACAGAGAGAGAGAGACATAGAGAGAGAGACAGAGAGAGAGAGAGAGAGAGAGAGAGAGAGAGAGAGAGAGAGAGACAGAGAGAGAGGGACAGAGAGAGAGAGGAAGAGGGACAGAGAGAGAGAACCTCCTGCATTATGTGTCTATCCCCCTTCTCTCTAAACGTTGACAAGTGTTTTATAGCGTAATGAACCATGAAAACAACACTAAGTTGACGATACAAATAGTCCACTTCTATCATGATAAATACGTGAACAATAAAGTTGTTTTAAAGTCTCTAAACTGTCTCAGTTATCATGCTCTATACTCTATACCATTGCACCGTGGCCAAGGGGGGGAAGTGGGGAGAGGTCAAAGGTTGAGCGCCGGTCCAGATGACGAGCAGCGAGTGAAACGCGAAATGCTAATGATTTTAGCTTAACATGTACGTAACACCATTCACCTTGAATTAGCATTGTTTAGTGAAGGTACAGCTTACATACCAATAGCACTAAACTAGCAGTGAGTGAAATGCTAATGATTTTAGCTTAACATGTACGTAACACCATTCACTTTGAATTAGCATCGTTTAGTGAAGGTACAGCTTACATACCAATAGCACTAATCTAGCAGTGAGTGAAATGCTAATGATTTTAGCTTAACATGTACGTAACACCATTCACCTTGAATTAGCATCGTTTAGTGAAGGTACAGCTTACATACCAATAGCACTAAACTAGCAGTGAGTGAAATGCTAATGATTTTAGCTTAACATGTACGTAACACCATTCACCTTGAATTAGCATCGTTTAGTGAAGGTATATATCGCGTTAAATTAGCATTTGTTAGCTTACATACCGATAGCACTAAATTAGCATTGTTAGCATACATACTTATAGCGCTAAATTATGTAATGCTAGACTACGCCACTCAACCTCAAGCCACGCTATGTAATGCTAGGCTATGCTATGTAATGCTAGTCTATGCTATGTAATGCTAGGCTATGCTATGTAATGGTAGTCTATGCTATGTAATGCTAGGCGGCTACGCTATGTAATGCTAGGCATGCTATGTAATGCTAGACTACGCCACTCAACTTCAAGCCAAAGTGACGACAACAGATCCCAAATGTTCAAACGCCATTATGAGCCATACAAGGATTTACAATCCCAACAGTTATTATACTGAGTTTGGGTAATCCACAACAGTTATGTTAATGAGTTTGGGTAATCCCAACAGTTATTATACTGAGTTTGGGTAATCCCACCAGTTATAATACTGAGTTTGGGTAATCCCAACAGTTATTATACTGAGTTTGGGTAATCCCACCAGTTATGTCACTGAGTTTGGGTAATCCCAACAGTTATGTCACTGAGTTTGGGTAATCCCAACAGTTATGTTAATGAGTTTGGGTAATCCCACCAGTTATAATACTGAGTTTGGGTAATCCCAACAGTTATAATACTGAGTTTGGGTAATCCCAACAGTTACAATACTGAGTTTGGGTAATCCCAACAGTTATGTTAATGAGTTTGGGTAATCCCACCAGTTATAATACTGAGTTTGGGTAATCCCAACAGTTATGTTAATGAGTTTGGGTAATCCCAACAGTTATGTTAATGAGTTTGGGTAATCCCAACAGTTATGTCACTGAGTTTGGGTAATTCCACCAGTTATGTCACTGAGTTTGGGTAATCCCAACAGTTATGTCACTGAGTTTGGGTAATCCCAACAGGTATGTCACTGTGTTTGGGTAATCCCACCAGTTATAATACTGAGTTTGGGTAATCCCACCAGTTATAATACTGAGTTTGGGTAATCCCAACAGTTATTATACTGAGTTTGGGTAATCCCAACAGTTATGTTAATGAGTTTGGGTAATCCCAACAGTTATGTCACTGAGTTTGGGTAATCCCAACAGTTATGTCACTGTGTTTGGGTAATCCCAACAGTTATGTCACTGAGTTTGGGTAATCCACAACTGTTATAATACTGAGTTTGGGTAATCCCAACAGTTATGTCACTGAGTTTGGGTAATCCCACCAGTTATAATACTGAGTTTGGGTAATCCCACCAGTTATAATACTGAGTTTGGGTAATCCCACCAGTTATAATAATGAGTTTGGGTAATCCCAACAGTTATGTCACTGAGTTTGGGTAATCCCACCAGTTATAATACTGAGTTTGGGTAATCCCAACAGTTATGTTAATGAGTTTGGGTAATCCCAACAGTTATGTTAATGAGTTTGGGTAATCCCAACAGTTATGTCACTGAGTTTGGGTAATCCCACCAGTTATGTCACTGAGTTTGGGTAATCCCAACAGTTATGTCACTGAGTTTGGGTAATCCCAACAGTTATGTTAATGAGTTTGGGTAATCCCACCAGTTATAATACTGAGTTTGGGTAATCCCACCAGTTATGTCACTGAGTTTGGGTAATCCCAACAGTTATGTCACTGAGTTTGGGTAATCCCACCAGTTATAATACTGAGTTTGGGTAATCCCAACAGTTATGTTAATGAGTTTGGGTAATCCCAACAGTTAAGTTAATGAGTTTGGGTAATCCCAACAGTTATGTCACTGAGTTTGGGTAATCCCAACAGTTATGTCACTGAGTTTGGGTAATCCCACCAGTTATAATACTGAGTTTGGGTAATCCCAACAGTTATGTTAATGAGTTTGGGTAATCCCAACAGTTATGTCACTGAGTTTGGGTAATCCACAACAGTTATGTCACTGAGTTTGGGTAATCCCACCAGTTATAATACTGAGTTTGGGTAATCCCAACAGTTATGTCACTGAGTTTGGGTAATCCCAACAGTTATGTCACTGAGTTTGGGTAATCCACAACAGTTATGTCACTGAGTTTGGGTAATCCACAACAGTTTAGTTTGTAATCACAGTTATAATAATGAGTTTGGGTAATCCCAACAGTTATGTTAATGAGTTTGGGTAATCCCAACAGTTATGTCACTGAGTTTGGGTAATCCCAACAGTTATGTCACTGAGTTTGGGTAATCCCAACAGTTATGTCACTGAGTTTGGGTAATCCCAACAGTTATGATACTGAGTTTGGGTAATCCCACCAGTTATAATACTGAGTTTGGGTAATCCCAACAGTTATGTCACTGAGTTTGGGTAATCCCACCAGTTATAATACTGAGTTTGGGTAATCCCACCAGTTATAATACTGAGTTTGGGTAATCCCACCAGTTATAATACTGAGTTTGGGTAATCCCAACAGTTATGTCACTGAGTTTGGGTAATCCCACCAGTTATAATACTGAGTTTGGGTAATCCCACCAGTTATAATACTGAGTTTGGGTAATCCCAGTTATGTCACAGTTATGTCACTGAGTTTGGGTAATCCCAACAGTTATGTCACTGAGTTTGGGTAATCCCAACAGTTATGTTAATGAGTTTGGGTAATCCCACCAGTTATAATACTGAGTTTGGGTAATCCCAGTTATAATACAGTTTTATGTTATAATACTGAGTTTGGGTAATCCCACCAGTTATGTCACTGAGTTTGGGTAATCCCACCAGTTATAGTACTGAGTTTGGGTAATCCCACCAGTTATAATACTGAGTTTGGGTAATCCCACCAGTTATAATACTGAGTTTGGGTAATCCACCAGTTATAATACTGAGTTTGGGTAATCCCACCAGTTATAATACTGAGTTTGGGTAATCCCACCAGTTATAGTACTGAGTTTGGGTAATCCCACCAGTTATAATACTGAGTTTGGGTAATCCCAACAGTTAGTTTGAGTTTGTAATCAGTTATAATACTGAGTTTGGGTAATCCCACCAGTTATGTTAATGAGTTTGGGTAATCCCAACAGTTATGTTAATGAGTTTGGGTAATCCCAACAGTTATAATACTGAGTTTGGGTAATCCCACCAGTTATGTTAATGAGTTTGGGTAATCCCAACAGTTATAATACTGAGTTTGGGTAATCCCACCAGTTATGTTAATGAGTTTGGGTAATCCCAACAGTTATTATACTGAGTTTGGATAATCCCAACAGTTATGTTAATGAGTTTGGGTAATCCCAACAGTTATGTCACTGAGTTTGGGTAATCCCAACAGTTATGTTAATGAGTTTGGGTAATCCCACCAGTTATGTCACTGAGTTTGGGTAATCCCAACAGTTATGTTAATGAGTTTGGGTAATCCCACCAGTTATAATACTGAGTTTGGGTAATCCCACCAGTTATAATACTGAGTTTGGGTAATCCCACCAGTTATAATACTGAGTTTGGGTAATCCCAACAGTTATGTTAATGAGTTTGGGTAATCCAGTTATAATACAGTTTTAATCCCACCAGTTATAGTACTGAGTTTGGGTAATCCCACCAGTTATAGTACTGAGTTTGGGTAATCCCACCAGTTATAATACTGAGTTTGGGTAATCCCACCAGTTATGTTAATGAGTTTGGGTAATCCCAACAGTTATGTTAATGAGTTTGGGTAATCAGTTATGTCACTGAGTTTGGGTAATCCCCAGTTATTATACTGAGTTTGGGTAATCCTAAGAGTTATAATACTGAGTTTGGGTAATCCCACCAGTTAATGAGTTTGGGTAATACTGTTAATGAGTTTGGGTAATCCCACCAGTTATGTCACTGAGTTTGGGTAATCCCAACAGTTAGTCACTGAGTTTGGGTAATCCCAACAGTTATGTTAATGAGTTTGGGTAATCCCACCAGTTATAATACTGAGTTTGGGTAATCCACAACAGTTATGTCACTGAGTTTGGGTAATCCCAACAGTTATGTCACTGAGTTTACAGATATGTTAATGAGTTTGGATAATCCCAACAGTTATGTCACTTTGGGTAATCCCAACAGTTATGTTAATGAGTTTGGGTAATCCCACCAGTTATGTCACTGAGCTTGGATAATCCCAACAGTTATGTCACTGAGCTTGGGTAATCCCAACAGTTAGTTTGAGTTTGGGTAATCCCACCAGTTATTATACTGAGTTTGGGTAATCCCAACAGTTATTATACTGAGTTTGGGTAATCCCAACAGTTATGTCACTGAGTTTGGGTAATCCCACCAGTTTATACTGAGTTTGGGTAATCCCCCATACAGTTATGTCCCACCAGTTATAATACTGAGTTTGGGTAATCCCAACAGTTATGTCACAACAGTTATGTTAATGAGTTTGGGTAATCCCAACAGTTATGTCACTGAGTTTGGGTAATCCCACCAGTTATAATGAGTTTGGGTAATCCCAACAGTTATGTCACTGAGTTTGGGTAATCCCAACAGTTATGTCACTGAGTTTGGGTAATCCCACCAGTTATAGTACTGAGTTTGGGTAATCCCAACAGTTATAATACTGAGTTTGGGTAATCTAATCCCACACACACACACACACACACACACACACACACACACACACACACACACACACCTCCAGCCAGTCAATGTGATCCAACACTGAGATGTGATAAAGTGCATATTTTACTTAGTCCAAGATAGAAATACTATGACATATACATATATACATATACAGTTACAGTATGTGTGTGTCGGCCCTCTCCCCTCTTTCTCCTCTCTCTCTCTCCTCCTCGGCCCTCTCGCTCTCCCCCTCGGCCCTCTCCCCTCTTTCTCCTCTCTCTCTCCTCCTCGGCCCTCTCGCTCTCCCCCTCGGCCCTCTCTCCCCTCTTTCTCCTCTCTCTCTCCTCCTCGGCCCTCTCGCTCTCCCCTCGGCCCTCTCTCCCCTCTTTCTCCTCTCTCTCTCCTCCTCGGCCCTCTCGCTCTCCCCCTCGGCCCTCTCTCCCCTCTTTCTCCTCTCTCTCTCCTCCTGGCCCTCTCGCTCTCCCCCTCGGCCCTCTCTCCCCTCTTTCTCCTCTCTCTCTCCCCCTCGGCCCTCTCTCTCTCTCCCCCTCGGCCCTCTCTCTCTCTCCCCTCGGCCCTCTCTCTCTCTCCCCTCGGCCCTCTCTCTCTCCCCTCGGCCCCTCGGCCCTCTCTCCCTCTTTCTCCTCTCTCTCTCCCCCTCGGCCCCTCTCTCTCTCCCCTCGGCCCTCTCTCTCTCTCCCCTCGGCCCTCTCTCCCCTCTTTCTCCTCTCTCTACAAACATTGATTAACCCCCATATCTGTTGGGTAAAAATACCACAGTGTGCCATCACAGCAGCAAGATTTGTGGCCTGTCGCAATGAGAAAAGAGCAACCAGCGAAGAACAAACAACATTGTAAATACAACCCGTATTTATCTGCTTATTTAGTGTCCCGTTCATACTTCAACTACTTGTTACTGAACATAGATAATAATATCACATTGATACTGAACATAGATAACATCACATTGTTACTGAACATAGATAATATCACATTGATACTGAACATAGATAATAACATCACATTGTTACTGAACATAGATAATAACATCACATTGTTACTGAACATAGATAATAACATCACATTGATACTGAACATAGATAATAACATCACATTGTTACTGAACATAGATAATAACATCACATTGATACTGAACATAGATAACATCACATTGATACTGAACATAGATAATATCACATTGATACTGAACATAGATAATAACATCACATTGATACTGAACATAGATAATAACATCACATTGATACTGAACATAGATAATATCACATTGATACTGAACATAGATAATAACATTGATACTGAACATAGATAATAACATCACATTGATACTGAACATAGATAATATCACATTGATACTGAACATAGATAATAACATCACATTGATACTGAACATAGATAATAACATCACATTGTTACTGAACATAGATAATAACATCACATTGATACTGAACATAGATAATAACATCACATTGATACTGAACATAGATAATAACACATTGATACTGAACATAGATAATAACATCACATTGATACTGAACATAGATAATAACATCACATTGATACTGAACATAGATAATATCACATTGATACTGAACATAGATAATAACATCACATTGATACTGAACATAGATAATAATATCACATTGATACTGAACATAGATAATATCACATTGATACTGAACATAGATAATAATATCACATTGATACTGAACATAGATAATAACATCACATTGATACTGAACATAGATAATATCACATTGATACTGAACATAGATAATAACATCACATTGATACTGAACATAGATAACATCACATTGATACTGAACATAGATAATAATATCACATTGTTACTGAACATAGATAATAACATCACATTGATACTGAACATAGATAATAACATCACATTGTTACTGAACATAGATAACATCACATTGATACTGAACATAGATAATAACATCACATTGATACTGAACATAGATAATAATATCACATTGATACTGAACATAGATAATAACATCACATTGATACTGAACATAGATAATAATATCACATTGATACTGAACATAGATAATAACATCACAACTAATTGATACTGAACATAGATAATAACATCACATTGATACTGAACATAGATAATATCACATTGATACTGAACATAGATAATAATATCACATTGTTACTGAACATAGACAATAATATCACATTGTTACTGAACATAGATAATAATATCACATTGATACTGAACATAGATAACATCACATTGATACTGAACATAGATAATAACATCACATTGTTACTGAACATAGATAATAACATCACATTGATACTGAACATAGATAACATCACATTGATACTGAACATAGATAATAATATCACATTGATACTGAACATAGATAATAACATCACAACTAATTGTTACTGAACATAGATAATAACATCACAACTAATTGTTACTGAACATAGATAATAACATCACAACTAATTGTTACTGAACATAGATAATAATATCACAACTAATTGTTACTGAACATGATAACAACATTGTTAGATAATAATAACATCACATTGATACTGAACATAGATAATAACATCACATTGATACTGAACATAGATAATAACATCACATTGATACTGAACATAGATAATAACATCACATTGATACTGAACATAGATAATATCACATTGTTACTGAACATAGATAATAACACATTGATACTGAACATAGATAATAATATCACATTGTTACTGAACATAGATAATAACATTGATACTGAACATAGATAACATCACATTGATACTGAACATAGATAATATCACATTGATACTGAACATAGATAATAATATCACATTGATACTGAACATAGATAATAATATCAATTGATACTGAACATAGATAATAACATCACATTGTTACTGAACATAGATAATAACATTGATACAGAACATAGATAACATCACATAGATACTGAACATAGATAATAACATCACATTGATACTGAACATAGATAATAATATCACATTGTTACTGAACATAGATAATAATATCACATTGATACTGAACATAGATAACATCACATTGATACTGAACATAGATAATAACATCACATTGATACTGAACATAGATAATAATATCACATTGATACTGAACATAGATAATAATATCACATTGATACTGAACATAGATAACAACATCACATTGTTACTGAACATAGATAATAACATCACATTGTTACTGAACATAGATAATAACATCACATTGTTACTGAACATAGATAATATCACATTGTTACTGAACATAGATAATAACATCACATTGATACTGAACATAGATAACATCACATTGATACTGAACATAGATAATAACATCACATTGATACTGAACATAGATAATATCACATTGTTACTGAACATAGATAACATCACATTGTTACTGAACATAGATAATATCACATTGATACTGAACATAGATAATAATATCATATTGATACTGAACATAGATAACATCACATTGATACTGAACATGATAATATCACATTTACTGAACATAGATAACATCACATTGTTACTGAACATAGATAATAACATCACATTGATACTGAACATAGATAATAACATCACATTGATACTGAACATAGATAATAACATCACATTGATACTGAACATAGATAATAATATCACATTGTTACTGAACATAGATAATAACATCACATTGATACTGAACATAGATAATATCACATTGATACTGAACATAGATAATAACATCACATTGATACTGAACATAGATAATATCACATTGTTACTGAACATAGATAACATCACATTGTTACTGAACATAGATAATATCACATTGATACTGAACATAGATAACATCACATTGATACTGAACATAGATAACATCACATTGATACTGAACATAGATAACAATATCACATTGATACTGAACATAGATAATAACATCACATTGATGCTGAACATAGATAACAACATCACATTGTTACTGAACATAGATAATAACATCACATTGATACTGAACATAGATAATATCACATTGATACTGAACATAGATAATAACATCACATTGATACTGAACATAGATAATATCACATTGATACTGAACATAGATAATAACATCACATTGATACTGAACATAGATAATAACATCACATTGTTACTGAACATAGATAATAATATCACATTGATACTGAACATAGATAATAACATCACATTGATACTGAACATAGATAATAACATCACATTGTTACTGAACATAGATAATATCACATTGTTACTGAACATAGATAACATCACATTGTTACTGAACATAGATAATATCACATTGATACTGAACATAGATAATAATATCACATTGATACTGAACATAGATAATAACATCACATTGATACTGAACATAGATAACATCACATTGATACTGAACATAGATAATATCACATTGACACTGAACATAGATAATAATATCACATTGTTACTGAACATAGAACATATATAATAATATCACATTGATACTGAACATAGATAATAACATCACATTGTTACTGAACATAGATAATAATATCACATTGATACTGAACATAGATAATATCACATTGATACTGAACATAGATAATAATATCACATTGATACTGAACATAGATAATATCACATTGATACTGAACATAGATAATATCACATTGATACTGAACATAGATAATAATATCACATTGATACTGAACATAGATAATAATATCACATTGATACTGAACATAGATAATAACATCACATTGATACTGAACATAGATAATAACATCACATTGATACTGAACATAGATAACAACATCACATTGTTACTGAACATAGATAATAATATCACATTGTTACTGAACATAGATAATAACACATTGATACTGAACATAGATAATAACATCACATTGATACTGAACATAGATCATATCACATTGTTACTGAACATAGATAATATCACATTGATACTGAACATAGATAATAACATCACATTGATACTGAACATAGATAATAATATCACATTGATACTGAACATAGATAATAACACATTGATACTGAACATAGATAACATCACATTGATACTGAACATAGATAATAACATCACATTGTTACTGAACATAGATAATAACATCACATTGATACTGAACATAGATAATAACATCACATTGATACTGAACATAGATAATAACATCACATTGTTACTGAACATAGATAATATCACATTGATACTGAACATAGATAATAACATCACATTGATACTGAACCTAGATAATAACACATTGATACTGAACATAGATAATAATATCACATTGATACTGAACATAGATAATAACATCACATTGATACTGAACATAGATAATATCACATTGATACTGAACATAGATAATAACATCACATTGTTACTGAACATAGATAATAACATCACATTGTTACTGAACATAGATAATAACATCACATTGATACTGAACATAGATAATAACATCACATTGATACTGAACATAGATAATAACATCACATTGTTACTGAACATAGATAATATCACATTGATACTGAACATAGATAATAACATCACATTGATACTGAACATAGATAATAACACATTGATACTGAACATAGATAATAATATCACATTGATACTGAACATAGATAATAACATCACATTGATACTGAACATAGATAATAACACATTGATACTGAACATAGATAATAACATCACATTGTTACTGAACATAGATAATAACATCACATTGATACTGAACATAGATAACATCACATTGATACTGAACATAGATAATAAATCACATTTACTGAACATAGATAATAATATCACATTGATACTGAACATAGATAATAACATCACATTGATACTGAACATAGATAACATCACATTGTTACTGAACATAGATAACATCACATTGATACTGAACATAGATAATAATATCACATTGTTACTGAACATAGATAATAACATCACATTGATACTGAACATAGATAATAACATCACATTGGAACATAGATAATAACATCACATTGTTACTGAACATAGATAATATCACATTGATACTGAACATAGATAATAACATCACATTGATACTGAACATAGATAATAACATCACATTGATACTGAACATAGATAATAACATCACATTGATACTGAACATAGATAATAACATCACATTGTTACTGAACATAGATAATAACATCACATTGATACTGAACATAGATAATAACATCACATTGATACTGAACATAGATAATAACACATTGATACTGAACATAGATAATAACACATTGATACTGAACATAGATAATAATATCACATTGTTACTGAACATAGATAACATCACATTGATACTGAACATAGATAATAACATCACATTGATACTGAACATAGATAATAACATCACATTGATACTGAACATAGATAACATCACATTGATACTGAACATAGATAACATCACATTGATACTGAACATAGATAACATCACATTGATACTGAACATAGATAACATCACATTGATACTGAACATAGATAATATCACATTGATACTGAACATAGATAATAACATCACATTGATACTGAACATAGATAATAACATCACATTGATACTGAACATAGATAACATCACATTGATACTGAACATAGATAATAACATCACATTGATACTGAACATAGATAATAACATCACATTGATACTGAACATAGATAACATCACATTGATACTGAACATAGATAATATCACATTGATACTGAACATAGATAATAACATCACATTGATACTGAACATAGATAACAACATCACATTGATACTGAACATAGATAATAACATCACATTGATACTGAACATAGATAACATCACATTGATACTGAACATAGATAATATCACATTGTTACTGAACATAGATAATAACATCACATTGATACTGAACATAGATAATAACATCACATTGATACTGAACATAGATAACAACATCACATTGATACTGAACATAGATAATATCACATTGTTACTGAACATAGATAATAACATCACATTGATACTGAACATAGATAATAATATCACATTGTTACTGAACATAGATAATATCACATTGATACTGAACATAGATAATAACATCACATTTGAGTGGAATGTTTACTCATGTTTCCATTGTTTATTGTTTATTGCATTTGTTTTGGCGATGTAAACATACAGTTGAAGTCAGAATTTTACAACCACGTTCATCTGTACAAACGATAGTACAAGATGGCTGCCGTCAAATCCAAGATGGCTGCCGTCAAAAAAACCAGGATGGCTGGACACTAGTAAACAGTAGTAAACAAGTATTAAACACCATGGGACCACGCAGCCGTCATACCGCTACCGAAGGTGGCTCCCCTTCCTGTTCGGGTGGCGCTCGGCGGTCGTCGTCACCGGCCTACTAGCTGCCACTGAAGGTGGCTCCCCTTCCTGTTCGGGTGGCGCTCGGCGGTCGTCGTCACCGTCCGACTAGCTGCCACTGAAGGTGGCTCCCCTTCCTGTTTCCTGTTCGGGTCTACTAGGCCACTGAAGGTGGCTCCCTTCCTGTTCTGGGTTCGGTCGTCAGGTCTACTAGCTGCCACTGAAGGGCCGGTCTACTAGCTGCCACTGAAGGTGGCTCCCCTTCCTGTTCGGGTGGCGCTCGGCGGTCGTCGTCACCGGTCTACTAGCTGCCACTGAAGGTGGCTCCCCTTCCTGTTCGGGTGGCGCTCGGCGGTCGTCGTCACCGGTCTACTAGCTGCCACTGAAGGTGGCTCCCCTTCCTGTTCGGGTGGCGCTCGACGGTCGTCGTCGCCGGTCTACTAGCTGCCACTGAAGGTGGCTCCCCTTCCTGTTCGGGTGGCGCTCGGCGGTCGTCGTCGCCGGTCTACTAGCTGCCACTGAAGGTGGCCCCTTCCTGTTCGGGTGGCGCTCGGCGGTCGCCGTCAACTAGCTGCCACTGAAGGTGGCTCCCCTCGGGGTCCTGGCGGGGTGGTCTACTAGCTGCCACTGAAGGTGGCTCCCCCTCCACGGGTGGGCTCGGCGTGACCCACCGGTCTACTAGCTGTAGACCTCCCCTTCCTGTTCGGGTGGCGCTCGGCGGTCGTCGTCACCGGTCTACTAGCTGTAGACCTCCCCTTCCTGTTCGGGTGGCGCTCGGCGGTCGTCGTCACCGGCCTACTAGCTGTCACTGATTCTTTTTTTCTGTTGATTAGTTACACCTGTGTTTAGTTAGGTTAATTAGTTGGGCTTTATTATCCAGCCGGCCCGGTGGGCCGGATTGTTTTATGTGCCTGTAAGTCACGGTTTTGTGTACGTGTGTTGTTCTTTTTGGAGAAATGTCCTCTGGTCTGATGAAACAAAAATTGAACTGTTTGGCCATAATGACCATCATTATGTTTGGAGGAAAAGGGGGAGGCTTGCAAGCCGAAGAACACCATCCCAAATGTGAAGCACGGGGGTGGCAGCATCATGTTGTGGGGGTGCTTTGTTGCAGGAGGGACTGGCGCACTTCACAAAATAGATGGCATCATGAGGTAGGAAAATTATGTGGATATATTGAAGCAACATCTCAAGACATCAGTCAGGAAGTTAAAGCTTGGTCGCAAATTGGTCTTCCAAATGGACATTGACCCCAAGCATACTTCCAAAGTTGTGGCAAAATGGCTTAATGACAACAAAGTCAAGGTATTGGAGTGGCCATCACAAAGCCTTGACCTCAATCTGAAAGAAAATTTGTGGGCAGAACTGAAAAAGCGTATGCGAACAAGGAGGCCTACAAACCTGACTCAGTTACACCAGCACTATCAGGAGGAATGGGCCAAAATTCACCCAACTTATTGTGGGAAGCTTGTGGAAGGCTACCTGAAACATTTGACCAGAGTTAAACAATTTAAAGGCAATGCTACCAAATACTAATTGAGTGTATGTAAACTTCTGACCCACTGGGAATGCGATGAAAGAAATAAAAGCTGAAATAAATCATTATCTCTACTATTATTCTGACATTTCACATTCTTAAAATAAAGTGGTGATCCTAACTGACCTAAGACAGGGAATTTTTACTAGGATTAAATGTCAAGAATTGTAAAAACTGAGTTTAAAAGTATTTGGCTAAGGTGTATGTAAACTTCCAACTTCAATGCCAATAAATCCTTTTGAATTCAATTGAATTGAGATAGAGAGAGAGAGACAAAGAGAGGCAGAGACGACGAGAGACAAAGAGAAGCAGAGAGAGACAGAGAGGAACTGAGGGACATCGAGAGTGTGTTTTAGACATGGGTAGGGGAGTGGGTGGCCTTCTGGGATTGGACCTCAGGAGGGAGGGGGGGGGGGGTCTGTCTTCTGGGATTGGATCTCAGGAGGGAGGGGGGTCTGTCTTCTGGGATTGGATCTCAGGAGGGAGGGAGGGGTCGGTCTTCTGGGATTGGACCTCAGGAGGGAGGGGGGGGGGGTCTTCTGGGACTGGATCTCAGGATGTGTGCGTGCGTGGACACACCTACTCTAGTGAGTCAGCTGGCAGAGTATCTGCCCCCCTCTCCGGGCTTGGCACTGCCACATGGGTACTTTTCACCCAGCCCCACAGGGGGCTTCTGGATATCTGTTGGGAAGAACATCCCATCCCATCCCCCAAATTCCAGATAACTCCTGTTTTCTACAGAGGAACAACACACACACCTCAGCTGTTACACACTGGCTGTCTGACCCAAAGTCCACTGAGCTGAAGACCTATCGTTATTATCTTTGGGAAGTCACACCATTTATTAGGTCTCGGGCAAGGTTACTTATCACACCATCATTATTCACTGGTCATGTTAATGTGTGTGTGTGTGTGTGTGTGTGTGTGTGTGTGTGTGTGTGTGTGTGTGTGTGTGTGTGTGTGTGTGTGTGTGTGTGTGTGTGTGTGTGCGTGCGTGTTCATGTCTGTGCCAGTGGAAGGCTGCGTTAGCGTTAGTGTCTGCGTTAGCGTTAGTGTCAGCGTTAGCGTTAGCATTCGCGTTAGTGTTAGTGTTAGTGTCAGCGTTAGCGTTAGCGTTACTGTCAGTGTCAGCGTTAGTGTTAGCGTTACTGTTAGCGTTAGCGTTAGTGTGAGCGTTAGCATTACTGTTAGTGTTAGCGTTAGTGTTAGCGTTAGTGTGAGCGTTAGCATTACTGTTAGCGTTAGTGTGAGCGTTAGCATTACTGTTAGCGTTAGTGTTAGCATTAGTGTTAGTGTTAGCGTTAGTGTCAGCGTTAGCGTTACTGTTAGTGTTAGCGTTAGTGTTAGCGTTAGCGTTAGTGTTAGCGTTAGTGTTTGAGTTAGCGTTACTGTTAGTGTTAGCGTTAGCGTTAGTGTTAGCGTTAGCGTTAGCGTTAGTGTTTGAGTTAGCGTTAGCGTTAGTGTTAGCGTTAGTGTTAGCGTTACTGTTAGTGTTAGCGTTAGTGTTAGCGTTACTGTTAGCGTTAGTGTTAGCGTTAGTGTTAGCGTTAGCGTTACTGTTAGCGTTAGCGTTAGTGTCAGCATCAGAGAGCTGGCTGATGATCTTACTCTGTACTCAATGACACACACAGATCAAAGTGTAGCTATGTTGTCAGCATCAGAGTAGCTATGTCCCAGCCTCAGCACAGCCATCCTAGTGGTGTCCCAGCCATCCCAGTGGTGTCCCAGCCTCAGTACAGCCATCCTAGTGGTGGCCCAGCCTCAGTACAGCCATCCTAGTGGTGGCCCAGCCTCAGTACAGCCATCCTAGTGGTGGCCCAGCCTCAGTACAGCCATCCTAGTGGTGGCCCAGCCTCAGTACAGCCATCCTAGTGGTGTCCCAGCCTCAGCACAGCCATCCTAGTGGTGTCCCAGCCATCCCAGTGGTGTCCCAGCCTCAGTACAGCCATCCCAGTGGTGGCCCAGCCTCAGTACAGCCATCCTAGCGGTGTCCCAGCCATCCAGTGGTGGCCCAGCCATCCTAGTGGTGGCCCAGCCTCAGTACAGCCATCCTAGTGGTGGCCCAGCCTCAGCACAGCCATCCTAGTGGTGGCCCAGCCTCAGTACAGCCATCCTAGTGGTGGCCCAGCCATCCTTAGTGGTGGCCCAGCCTCAGCACAGCCATCCTAGTGGTGTCCCAGCCTCAGTACAGCCATCCTAGTGGTGTCCCAGCCTCAGCACAGCCATCCCAGTGGTGGCCCAGCCTCAGCACAGCCATCCTAGTGGTGGCCTATCCTCAGCACAGCCATCCCAGTGGTGGCCCAGCCTCAGCACAGCCATCCTAGTGGTGGCCTATCCTCAGCACAGCCATCCCAGTGGCCCAGCCTCAGTACAGCCATCCCAGTGGTGGCCCAGCCTCAGCACAGCCATCCTAGTGGTGGCCCAGCCTCAGCACAGCCATCCTAGTGGTAAGCCCAGCCTCAGTACAGCCATCCCAGTGGTGGCCCTGCCTCAGCACAGCCATCCTAGTGGTGGCCCAGTCTCAGCACAGCCATCCGAGTGGTGGCCCTGCCTCAGCACAACCCTACTAATGGTGGCCATGCCTCAGCAAAGCCATCCTAGTGGTGGCCCAGCCTCAGCACAGCCATCCTAGTGGTGGCCCTGCCTCAGCACAACCCTACTAATGGTGGCCATGCCTCAGCAAAGCCATCCTAGTGGTGGCCCAGCCTCAGCACAGCCATCCTAGTGGTGGCCCTGCCTCAGCACAACCCTACTAATGGTGGCCATGCCTCAGCAAAGCCATCCTAGTGGTGGCCCAGCCTCAGCACAGCCATCCTAGTGGTGGCCCAGGCTCAGCACAGCCATCCTAGTGGTAGCCCAGCCTCAGTACAGCCATCCCAGTGGTGTCCCAGCCATCCTAGTGGTGGCCCAGCCTCAGTACAGCCATCCTAGTGGTGGCCCAGCCTCAGTACAGCCTTCCCAGTGGTGGCCCAGCCTCAGTACAGCCATCCCAGTGGTGGCCCAGCCTCAGCAAAGCCATCCCAGTGGTGGCCCAGCCTCAGCACAGCCATCCTAGTGGTGGCCTAGCCTCAGTACAGCCATCCTAGTGGTGGCCCAGCCATCCTAGTGGTGGCCCAGCCTCAGCACAGCCATCCCAGTGGTGGCCCAGCCTCAGTACAGCCATCCCAGTGGTGGCCCAGCCTCAGTACAGCCATCCTAGTGGTGGCCCAGCCTCAGTACAGCCATCCTAGTGGTGGCCCAGCCTCAGTACAGCCATCCCAGTCCCAGTGTACAGCCATGGTGGTGGCCCAGCCTCAGCACAGCCATCCTAGTTGTGGCCCAGCCATCCTAGTGGTGGCCCAGCCTCAGCACAGCCATCCTAGTGGTGGCCCAGGCTCAGCACAGCCATCCTAGTGGTGGCCCAGCCTCAGCACAGCCATCCTAGTGGTGGCCCTGCCTCAGCACAGCCATCCTAGTGGTGGCCCAGCCTCAGCACAGCATTCCTAGTGGTGGCCCAGCCATCCCAGTGTCCCAGCCTCAGTACAGCCATCCTAGTGGTGGCCCAGCCTCAGCACAGCCATCATAGTGGTGGCCCAGCCATCATAGTGGTTTCCCAGCCTCCGCACAGCCATCCTAGTGGTGGCCCAGCCTCAGTACAGCCATCCTAGTGGTGGCCCAGCCTCAGCACAGCCATCCTAGTGGTGGCCCAGCCTCAGCACAGCCATCCTAGTTGTGGCCCAGCCATCCTAGTGGTGGCCCAGCCTCAGCACAGCCATCCCAGTGGTGTCCCAGCCTCAGCACAGCCATCCTAGTGGTGGCCTATCCTCAGTACAGCCATCCCAGCGGTGGCCCAGCCTCAGCACAGCCATCATAGTGGTGGCCCAGCCATCATAGTGGTTTCCCAGCCTCCGCACAGCCATCCTAGTGGTGGCCCAGTCTCAGTACAGCCATCCCAGTGGCCCAGCCTCAGTACAGCCATCCCAGTGGCCCAGCCTCAGCACAGCCATCCTAGTGGTGGCCCAGCCTCAGCACAGCCATCCTAGTGGTGGTCCTGACAGTATTCTATCTTGTAGACCTATTGCATACAAAAGTACTACTGAATTCCTCCTCATCATTACTAGACAGTATAGCCATCCTAGTGGTGTCCCAGCCTCAGAACAGCCAACCCAGTTGTACTACTGAATTCCTCCTCATCATTACTAGACAATATCTACCTGGTTGTACTACTGAATTCCTCCTCATCATTACTAGACAATATCTACCTGGTTGTACTACTGAATTCCTCCTCATCATTACTAGACTAGAGATCTACCTGGTTGTACTACTGAATTCCTCCTCATCATTACTAGACTAGAGATCTACCTGGTTTTACTACTGAATTCCTCCTCATCATTACTAGACAATATCTACCTGGTTGTACTACTGAATTCCTCCTCATCATTACTAGACAATATCTACCTGGTTGTACTACTGAATTCCTCCTCATCATTACTAGACAATATCTACCTGGTTGTACTACTGAATTCCTCCTCATCATTACTAGACAATATCTACCTGGTTTTACTACTGAATTCCTCCTCATCATTACTAGACTAGAGATCTACCTGGTTGTACTACTGAATTCCTCCTCATAATTACTAGACAATATCTACCTGGTTGTACTACTGAATTCATCCTCATCATTACTAGACTAGAGATCTACCTGGTTGTACTACTGAATTCCTCCTCATCATTACTAGACTAGAGATCTACCTGGTTTTACTACTGAATACCTCCTCATCATTACTAGATAATATATACCTGGTTTTACTACTGAATTCCTCCTCATCATTACTAGACAATATCTACCTGGTTGTACTACTGAATTCCTCCTCATCTTTACTAGACTAGAGATCTACCTGGTTGTACTACTGAATTCCTCCTCATCATTACTAGATAATATATACCTGGTTTTACTACTGAATTCCTCCTCATCATTACTAGATAATATCTACCTGGTTGTACTACTGAATTCCTCCTCATCATTACTAGACTAGAGATCTACCTGGTTGTACTACTGAATTCCTCCTCATCATTACTAGACAATATCTACCTGGTTGTACTACTGAATTCCTCCTCATCATTACTAGACAATATCTACCTGGTTTTACTACTGAATTCCTCCTCATCATTACTAGACAATATCTACCTAGTTGTACTACTTGGTTGCTATTGAGATATTTAGTAAACCAGTAGAGATTTATGTAGCAGATAACATATCACATGTCTTTACCCCTCTATCTCTCTCTCTCTCTCTCTCTCTCTCTCTCTCTCTTTAAATCTTTTCTCTAGTCTCTCTCTCTCTCTCTCTCTCTCTCTCTCTCTCTTTAAATCTTCCGTCTTTAACCCTCTATCTCTCTCTCTCTCTCTGTCTCTCTCTCTCTCTCTCTCTCTCTCTCTCTCTCTCTCTCTCATTATATCTTCTGTCTTTCTCTCTTACCACTCTC
>NW_027040286.1:127500-150000 GCF_034236695.1 Oncorhynchus nerka
GAGGAGGAGGATAATAAATGAGGAGGAGGAAGATAATAAATGAGGAGGAGGAAGATAATAAATGAGGAGGAGGAAGATAATAAATGAGGAGGAGGAAGATAATAAATGAGGAGGAGGAAGATAAATGAGGAGGAGGAAGATAATAAATGAGGAGGAGGAAGATAATAAATGAGGAGGAGGATAATAAATGAGGAGGAGGAAGATAATAAATGAGGAGGAGGAAGATAATAAATGAGGAGGAGGAAGATAATAAATGAGGAGGAGGATAATAAATGAGGACCAGGATAATAAATGAGGAGGAGGAAGATAATAAATGAGGAGGAGGAAGATAATAAATGAGGAGGAGGAAGATAATAAATGAGGAGGAGGAAGATAATAAATGAGGAGGAGGAAGATAAATGAGGAGGAGGAAGATAATAAATGAGGAGGAGGAAGATAATAAATGAGGAGGAGGATAATAAATGAGGAGGAGGAAGATAATAAATGAGGAGGAGGATAATAAATGAGGAGGAGGAAAATAATAAATGAGGAGGATAATAAATGAGGAGGAGGAAGATAATAAGTGAGGAGGAGGAAGATAATAAATGAGGAGGAGGATAATAAATGAGGAGGAGGAAGATAATAAATGAGGAGGATAATAAATGAGGACCAGGATAATAAATGAGGAGGAGGATAATGAATGAAGACCAGGATAATAAATGAGGACCAGGATAATAAATGAGGAGGAGGATAATGAATGAAGACCAGGATAATAAATGAGGACCAGGATAATAAATGAGGAGGAGGATAATGAATGAGGACCAGGATAATAAATGAGGAGGAGGATAATAAATGAGGACCAGGATAATGAATGAGGAGGAGAATAATAAATGAGGACCAGGATAATAAATGAGGGCCAGGATAATAAATGAGGAGGCTAATAAATGAGGAGGAGGATAATAAATGAGGAGGAGGATAATAAATGAGGAGGAGAATAATAAATGAGGAGGAGGATAATGAATGAAGACCAGGATAATAAATGAGGAGGAGGATAATGAATGAAGACCAGGATAATGAATGAGGAGGAGAATAATAAATGAGGACCAGGATAATAAATGAGGACCAGGATAATGAATGAGGAGGAGGATAATAAATGAGGAGGAGGATAATAAATGAGGAGGAGGATAATAAATGAGGAGGATAATGAATGAGGAGGAGGATAATAAATGAGGAGGAGGAGGATAATAAATGAGGACCAGGATAATAAATGAGGGCCAGGATAATAAATGAGGAGGAGGATAATAAATGAGGAGGAGGATAATAAATGAGGAGGATAATAAATGAGGAGGAGGAAGATAATAAATGAGGAGGAGGAAGATAATAAATGAGGAGGAGGAAGATAATAAATGAGGAGGAGGATAATAAATGAGGAGGAGGATAATAAATGAGGAGGAGGAAGATAATAAATGAGGAGGATAATAAATGAGGAGGAGGAGGATAATAAATGAGGAGGAGGAGGATAATAAATGAGGAGGAGGAGGATAATAAATGAGGAGGATAATAAATGAGGAGGAGGAAGATAATAAATGAGGAGGATAATAAATGAGGAGGAGGAGGATAATAAATGAGGAGGAGGAAGATAATAAATGAGGAGGAGGAAGATAATAAATGAGGAGGATAATAAATGAGGAGGATAATAAATGAGGAGGAGGAAGATAATAAATGAGGAGGAGGAAGATAATAAATGAGGAGGAGGAAGATAATAAATGAGGAGGATAATAAATGAGGAGGATAATAAATGAGGAGGAGGAAGATAATAAATGAGGAGGATAATAAATGAGGAGGAGGAGGATAATAAATGAGGAGGAGGAGGATAATAAATGAGGAGGAGGAGGATAATAAATGAGGGGGATAATAAATGAGGAGGAGGAAGATAATAAATGAGGAGGAGGAGGATAATGAATGAGGAGGAGAATAATAAATGAGGAGGAGGATAATAAATGAGGAGGAGGAGGATAATAAATGAGGAGGAGGAGGATAATAAATGAGGAGGATAATAAATGAGGAGGAGGAAGATAATAAATGAGGAGGAGGAGGATAATGAATGAGGAGGAGAATAATAAATGAGGAGGAGGATAATAAATGAGGAGGAGGAAGATAATAAATGAGGAGGAGGATAATAAATGAGGAGGAGGATAATAAATGAGGACCAGGATAATAAATGAGGAGGAGGATAATAAATGAGGAGGATAATAAATGAGGAGGAGGATAATAAATGAGGAGGATAATAAATGAGGAGGAGGATAATAAATGAGGAGGAGGAAGATAATAAATGAGGAGGAGGAAGATAATAAATGAGGAGGAGGAAGATAATAAATGAGGAGGAAGATAATAAATGAGGAGGAGGAAGATAATAAATGAGAAGGAGGATAATAAATGAGGAGGAGGAAGATAATAAATGAGGAGGAGGAAGATAATAAATGAGGAGGAGGATAATAAATGAGGAGGAGGAAGATAATAAATGAGGAGGATAATAAATGAGGAGGAGGAAGATAATAAGTGAGGAGGATAATAAATGAGGAGGAGGAAGATAATAAGTGAGGAGGAGGATAATAAATGAGGAGGAGGAAGATAATAAATGAGGAGGATAATAAATGAGGAGGAGGAAGATAATAAGTGAGGAGGAGGATAATAAATGAGGAGGAGGAAGATAATAAATGAGGAGGAGGATAATAAATGAGGAGGAGGAAGATAATAAATGAGGAGGAGGATAATAAATGAGGAGGAGGAAGATAATAAATGAGGAGGATAATAAATGAGGAGGAGGAAGATAATAAGTGAGGAGGAGGATAATAAATGAGGAGGAGGAAGATAATAAATGAGGAGGAGGAAGATAATAAATGAGGAGGATAAATGAGGAGGATAATAAATGAGGACCAGGATAATAAATGAGGAGGAGGAGGAGATAATAAATGAGGAGGAGGAAGATAATAAATGAGGAGGAGGATAATAAATGAGGAGGAAGATAATAAATGAGGAGGATAATAAATGAGGAGGAGGAAGATAAAATGAGGAGGAGGGATAATAAATGAGGAGGAGGATAATAAATGAGGACCAGGATAATAAATGAGGACCAGGATAATAAATGAGGACCAGGATAATAAATGAGGACCAGGATAATAAATGAGGAGGAGGATAATGAATGAGGAGGAGAATAATAAATGAGGAGGAGGATAATGAATGAGGACCAGGATAATAAATGAGGAGGAGGATAATAAATGAGGACCAGGATAATAAATGAGGAGGAGGAAGATAATAAATGAGGAGGAGGAGGATAATGAATGAGGAGGAGAATAATAAATGAGGAGGAGGATAATAAATGAGGAGGAGGAAGATAATAAATGAGGAGGAGGATAATAAATGAGGAGGAGGATAATAAATGAGGACCAGGATAATAAATGAGGAGGATAATAAATGAGGAGGAGGATAATAAATGAGGAGGATAATAAATGAGGAGGAGGATAATAAATGAGGAGGAGGAAGATAATAAATGAGGAGGAGGAGGATAATAAATGAGGAGGAGGAAGATAATAAATGAGGAGGAAGATAATAAATAAGATAATAAATGAGGAGGAGGATAATAAATGAGGAGGAGGAAGATAATAAATGAGGAGGAGAAGATAATAAATGAGGAGGAGGATAATAAATGAGGAGGAGGAAGATAATAAATGAGGAGGATAATAAATGAGGAGGAGGAAGATAATGAGGAGGAGGATAATAAATGAGGAGGAGAAGATAATAAATGAGGAGGAGGATAATAAATGAGGAGGAGAAGATAATAAATGAGGAGGATAATAAATGAGGAGGAGGAAGATAAATGAGGAGGAGGATAATAAATGAGGAGGAGGAAGATAATAAATGAGGAGGAGGATAATAAATGAGGAGGAGAAGATAATAAATGAGGAGGAGGATAATAAATGAGGAGGAGGAAGATAATAAATGAGGAGGATAATAAATGAGGAGGAGGGATAATAAGTGAGGAGGAGGATAATAAATGAGGAGGAGGAAGATAATAAATGAGGAGGAGGAAGATAATAAATGAGGAGGATAATAAATGAGGAGGATAATAAATGAGGACCAGGATAATAAATGAGGAGGAGGAAGATAATAAATGAGGAGGAGGAAGATAATAAATGAGGAGGAGGATAATAAATGAGGAGGAGGAAGATAATAAATGAGGAGGATAATAAATGAGGAGGAGGAAGATAATAAGTGAGGAGGAGGAAGATAATAAATGAGGAGGAGGATAATAAATGAGGACCAGGATAATAAATGAGGACCAGGATAATAAATGAGGACCAGGATAATAAATGAGGACCAGGATAATAAATGAGGAGGAGGATAATAAATGAGGACCAGGATAATAAATGAGGAGGAGGATAATAAATGAGGAGGAGGATAATAAATGAGGAGGAGGAAGATAATAAATGAGGAGGAGGATAGGATAATAAATGAGGAGGAGGATAATAAATGAGGAGGATAATAAATGGGGAGGAGGATAATAAATGAGGACCAGGATAATAAATGAGGACCAGGATAATAAATGAGGACCAGGATAATGAATGAAGACCAGGATAATAAATGAGGAGGAGGATAATAAATGAGGAGGAGGATAATGAATGAGGAGGAGGATAATAAATGAGGAGGAGGATAATAAATGAGGAGGAGGATAATAAATGAGGACCAGGATAATGAATGAGGAGGAGAATAATAAATGAGGACCAGGATAATAAATGAGGGCCAGGATAATAAATGAGGAGGCTAATAAATGAGGAGAAGGATAATAAATGAGGAGGAGGATAATAAATGAGGAGGAGGATAATAAATGAGGAGGAGAATAATAAATGAGGAGGAGGATAATGAATGAAGACCAGGATAATAAATGAGGAGGAGGATAATAAATGAGGAGGAGGATAATAAATGAGGAGGAGAATAATAAATGAGGAGGAGGATAATGAATGAAGACCAGGATAATAAATGAGGAGGAGGATAATGAATGAAGACCAGGATAATGAATGAGGAGGAGAATAATAAATGAGGAGGAGGATAATAAATGAGGAGGATAATAAATGAGGAGGAGGATAATAAATGAGGAGGAGGATAATAAATGAGGAGGAGAATAATAAATGAGGAGGAGGATAATAAATGAGGAGGAGGAAGATAATAAATGAGGAGGAGGAAGATAATAAATGAGGAGGAGGAAGATAATCAATGAGGAGGAGGATAATAAATGAGGAGGAGGAAGATAATAAATGAGGAGGAGGATAATAAATGAGGAGGAGGAAGATAATAAATGAGGAGGAGGAAGATAATAAATGAGGAGGAGGATAATAAATGAGGAGGAGGAAGATAATAAGTGAGGAGGAGGATAATAAATGAGGAGGAGGAAGAAAATAAATGAGGAGGCGGAAGATAATAAATGAGGAGGAGGAAGATAATAAATGAGGAGGAGGAAGATAATAAGTGAGGAGGAGGATAATAAATGAGGAGGAGGATAATAAATGAGGAGGAGGAAGATAATAAATGAGGAGGATAATAAATGAGGAGGAGGATAATAAATGAGGACCAGGATAATAAATGAGGAGGAGGAAGATAATAAATGAGGAGGAGGAAGATAATAAATGAGGAGGAGGAAGATAATAAATGAGGAGGAGGAAGATAATAAATGAGGAGGATAATAAATGAGGAGGAGGAAGATAATAAGTGAGGAGGAGGATAATAAATGAGGACCAGGATAATAAATGAGGACCAGGATAATAAATGAGGAGGAGGATAATAAATGAGGAGGAGGATAATAAATGAGGAGGAGGATAATAAATGAGGAGGAGGATAATGAATGAGGAGGAGGATAATAAATGAGGAGGAGGATAATAAATGAGGAGGAGGATAATGAATGAGGAGGAGGATAATAAATGAGGAGGAGAATAATAAATGAGGAGGAGGATAATAAATGAAGACCAGGATAATAAATGAGGAGGAGGATAATAAATGAGGAGGAGGAAGATAATAAATGAGGAGGAAGATAATAAATGAGGAGGAGGATAATAAATGAGGAGGAGGAGGATAATAAATGAGGAGGAGGAAGATAATAAATGAGGAGGAAGATAATAAATGAGGAGGAGGAGGATAATAAATGAGGAGGAGGAAGATAATAAATGAGGAGGAGGATAATAAATGAGGAGGAGGAAGATAATAAATGAGGAGGAGGATAATAAATGAGGAGGAGGATAATAAATGAGGAGGAGGATAATAAATGAGGAGGAGGATAATAAATGAGGAGGAGGAGGATAATAAATGAGGAGGAGGAAGATAATAAATGAGGAGGAGGATAATAAATGAGGAGGAGGATAATAAATGAGGAGGAGGAAGATAATAAATGAGGAGGAGGATAATAAATGAGGAGGATAATAAATGAGGAGGAGGATAATAAATGAGGAGGAGGATAATAAATGAGGAGGAGGAGGATAATAAATGGGGAGGAGGATAATAAATGAGGAGGATAATAAATGAGGACCAGGATAATAAATGAGGACCAGGATAATAAATGAGGACCAGGATAATAAATGAGGACCAGGATAATAAATGAGGAGGAGGATAATGAATGAAGACCAGGATAATAAATGAGGAGGAGGATAATAAATGAGGAGGAGGATAATGAATGAGGAGGAGGATAATAAATGAGGAGGAGGATAATAAATGAGGAGGAGGATAATAAATGAGGAGGAGGATAATAAATGAGGACCAGGATAATAAATGAGGAGGAGGATAATAAATGAGGAGGAGAATAATAAATGAGGAGGAGGATAATAAATGAGGAGGAGGATAATAAATGAGGAGGAGAATAATAAATGAGGAGGAGGATAATAAATGAAGACCAGGATAATAAATGAGGAGGAGGATAATAAATGAGGAGGATAATAAATGAGGAGGAGGATAATAAATGAGGACCAGGATAATAAATGAGGAGGAGGACCAGGATAATGAATGAGGAGGAGGATAATAAATGAAGACCAGGATAATAAATGAGGAGGAGGATAATAAATGAGGAGGATAATAAATGAGGAGGAGGAGGATAATAAATGAGGAGGAGGATAATGAATGAAGACCAGGATAATGAATGAGGAGGAGAATAATAAATGAGGACCAGGATAATGAATGAGGAGGAGGATAATAAATGAAGACCAGGATAATAAATGAGGAGGAGGATAATAAATGAGGAGGAGGATAATAAATGAGGAGGATAATGAATGAGGAGGAGAATAATAAATGAGGAGGAGGATAATAAATGAGGAGGAGGAAGATAATAAATGAGGAGGATAATAAATGAAGACCAGGATAATAAATGAGGAGGAGGATAATAAATGAGGAGGAGGATAATAAATGAGGAGGATAATAAATGAGGAGGAGAATAATAAATGAGGAGGAGGATAATAAATGAGGAGGATAATGAATGAAGAGGAGGATAATAAATGAGGAGGAGGATAATAAATGAGGACCAGGATAATAAATGAGGACCAGGATAATGAATGAGGAGGAGGATAATAAATGAGGAGGATAATAAATGAGGAGGAGGATAATGAATGAGGAGGAGAATAATAAATGAGGAGGAGGATAATAAATGAGGAGGATAATAAATTAGGAGGAGGATAATAAATGAGGAGGAGGATAATAAATGAGGAGGAGGAAGATAATAAATGAGGAGGAGGATAATAAATGAGGACCAGGATAATAAATGAGGAGGAGAATAATAAATGAGGAGGAGGATAATAAATGAGGAGGATAATAAATGAGGAGGAGGATAATAAATGAGGAGGAGGAAGATAATAAATGAGGAGGAGGATAATAAATGAGGAGGATAATAAATGAGGAGGAGGATAATAAATGAGGAGGAGGAAGATAATAAATGAGGAGGAGGATAATAAATGAGGAGGAGGAGGATAATAAATGAGGAGGAGGAAGATAATAAATGAGGAGGAGGATAATGAATGAAGACCAGGATAATAAATGAGGAGGAGGATGATAAATGTGAAAGGCAACTGCAGCTGTAGTTTTAATGTCATAGCTTTACCTACAACAAAAAACAAGTTTCACAAAGACGTAAAACTCCCAAATGATGTCATTTTCTAATGGTTCCACCCCCTACACGCACACACTGACAAGGTGCCAACTTCTCTCCTCAGCAAGCATCATTCGAAGGTTATAATAGGCCCATTGTAAGACATGTGGGCTTGCTGCACAGGTGTTTTACTGTAGATATGCCCACCTGATAGAGATAATTCCACAAGACAAAATAATAGATGTTATATCAAAGGATAAGCCTCGTTTTGAACATTTATCATAAATGGTTTTAGATCTCCATCTACTGGTGACTTTAGATGTTGTTTTTAAATGTAATATAAGGGACTTCAAAATGAGTAGTTTCTTACTTCCTTCTACAATCGCCACGATAATATTTAGTTATATGTTCAAGACATTCTTGTGTTGAGTTAATTGGCAAAATCAAGCGCTTTTGTGCTACACAAAATCTACCCAAATGTCTCATACTACCGGGCCAAAATGATACAGCACAACATTTTCTCAGTAGCTTGGTACCTAATTCTTCTCAGTGGTAAAATAGATATTATCACACTTTTTATTTTATTTTTTTATTAACAACAAATCAATACAGTGAATACATGAAGGAACACAAGTATATATATATATTATATACAATGGACAATCGATCTAGGGGCGGGGCTACGATCACAATTACACAAGGACCTTAGGGACATACTTATAATTCTAACAGCTTTTTTGTTGTTGTTAGTAGAGTATTTAATTGTCTTAAAATACAGTTCAATTTATTTTTTAAAAATAAGGTAAGAAAATGTTTTGTTTTTTTTGTGTTTGTTTGTAAATGTACATTTTGTGTATATGAAATTTGGCCCAAAAGAATAATGAAATGAATTACATAAAAAATGTTTCAGCTTATTTCTATGGTATGTAAAGAATCTAAAACAGTACATCTCTCCACAACAGTGTCAGATCTTAATAAATGTGTTCAATTATAAACCAAATTAAATCAAAATCAAATTTTATTTATATAGCCCTTCTTACATCAGGTGATGTCTCAAAGTGCTGTACAGAAACCCAGCCTAAAACCCCCAAACAGCAAGCAATGCAGGTGTAGAAGCACGGTGGCTAGGAAAAACTCCCTAGAAAGGCCAAAACCTAGGAAGAAACCTAAGAGAGGAACCAGGCTATGTGGGGTGGCCAGTCCTCTTCTGGCTGTGCCGGGTGGAGATTATAACAGAACATGGCCATGATGTTCAAATGTTCATAAATGACCAGCATGGTCGAATAATAATAAGGCAGAACAGTTGAAACTGGAGCAGCAGCACAGTCAGGTGGACTGGGGACAGCAAGGAGTCATCATGTCAGGTAGTCCTGGGGCACGGTCCTAGGGCTCAGGTCCTCCGAGAGAGAGAAAGAAAGAGAGAATTAAACCTACTGATGTCTTGGCACAGTTTTCTTACATGAATACAATCCCCCCAAAAAGATGCAACACTGTTTCTGGGTGGTCATTACAAAAGGAGCAATTTGAGTTGATGTTTTCCTTAAACTTCTTCATATTGTGGTTGGCAGGATAATATTTATGAATAATTTTAAAGGAAACTTCCTTCATTTTGTTAACAAGTAGGTATGTGTGTGGCAACATCCAAACTTTTGCCCAACAGATATTATCAATAAATCCATTCCAATAAGGCATGACATAAGGTATAGATACAACATCCTGCTGAAACAAGGATCGTATCGCTCTGTTGTTGAATGGACCAAAAGAGAAACAAATCTTTCCTACTGATGAGTCAACAGGGTCAATAGAAGGTAGACTCTGAGGGTCAGGTCTTTCCTACTGATGAGTCAACAGGGTCAATAGAAGGTAGGCTCTGAGTGTTGGATTGCGTCATCAGTCGACTGCGCAGGAAGCAAAGCGACTGATGTTCTTGAACGTGGCCGTTCCTTTTCCTGCGCATGCGCAGAAAGGCCGCCCGAGCCAAAATGACAGCTCTCTCCTCTTGTCTCTGTGGGAAGTCGACACAGCTGGTTGATTTCTGGACACTTCAAAATGGAAAGGAATACAACATTATTCAGATATTTGCATGGAATGTAATGACTATATATATAGTTTCTGAAATATTAATGTTTTTGTTGTAGTATCCGGTTAATGTCTTCACGTAATTTGAGTTGACAGTGTCTGTTTATAGGTAGCTTGTTTGGTTTTTGTCTATAAGCTATCAGCAAGCTAACTGTTAGCTACACGTTAGCGTTTACGAGAAGGCCAGACTTGTCTTTATTTTCTGTCATAATTCACATGAACTAGTTAGCTACCCCTTTTACACAGGGAATAAATTAGCTATACATACCGTCGTGTTTGCTCTGTTTTTTTGTTGTTTATTTTCAAACTCTTGATTCTCTTAAGAGATCGCATTTATTTTTTTTGGGACAGTAAGGACGCAAGTCACGTTTTTGTTTTGTTTTACTGTTTACTACTCTTAGTTTCCTACCTTTTGGCTCTCGGACACTTTGTTGATCTTTATTTTATATATTTTGAAATATCTGGTCAAATTGCTTTTTCCCCCCACCATGTTTCTGATAGGCGGTGTGTTGCTTTGGGCCAGTTTCTACGGTACAAAACTCTGAAAAAACAAACCAACAAAACAAGTGATTTCAGTCCATTAGACAACTCACAATCAGCATGTTTTTTTGTTGTTCTTCCCCTTCCGACGCGTTAGATATTAACATTTAGTTCCATTTAAAAACTCAGCGACTTTCATTGAACACTTGCTCTGTCATTTTTGGGACAGCTTGTTGTAATTGAGTTCCCTCTACATGTGATCAGTTTAGTGTCTGGGTCCCTTTTCGTTTCCACCATGTCTTGTGTACATTATAAATTCTCATCTAAACTCAACTACGACACGGTCACTTTCGATGGCCTGAACATCACTCTGGCCGACCTGAAAAGACAGATTATGGGTCGAGAGAGACTCAAAGCTGTCGACTGCGGCCTACAAATCACCAACGCACAAACTAAAGAAGGTAAGAAAGTAGTTTTATTATCTGTGGGTTTTTTAAATTTTTTTTAAAGGAAGACATTTTTATTTATTTTAACTAAGTTAAATCACTTGGGATGTCAAAGCTGCCGACAGCTGTTGCTACCTAGTTATTAGCTAAGAACAAATTTGTCCAGTGACGGAAAGCCAATCTGACATTTTTAAAAACTTTTATGAAATGAGTTACTGAGTTCTTCGTGTTGAATATTTTTTCTTTCCGTATCACCTATATAGTCCTGATCTACCATCACTTTATCAGACAAAACACACGTGTTGTGTTTTGGCTGTCCCGTTGCTGCTAACTGCTAACTGGCTACTTTCTAACTAACCAGGTTACTGCTTCAACCTCGGATCACAGCTAGGTAGATTTTTATTGTTTAAACTTAGCTAACTAGTAAGTTGGTTGACGAGCTATTGCTCAAGTGCAGGGGCTTTCCGTGCTGTTTGCTGATGCTGAACCCCCATCGGGAAGCGGCACATAACGGGGCCTGGACGGAAATCTAACGTTAATAAGGTGAGCTAGTGTCAACCACAGGGATCAATCAATAAGCACCAATAAACTAGTGTCAACCACAGGGATCAATAAGCACCAATAAACTAGTGTCAACCACAGGGATCAATAAGCACCAATCAACTAGTGTCAACCACAGGGATCAATAAGCACCAATCAACTAGTGTCAACCACAGGGATAAGCACCAATAAACTAGTGTCAACCACAGGGATCAATAAGCACCAACTAGTGTCAACCACAGGGATCAATAAACTAGTGTCAACAACAGGGATCAATAAGTGTCAATAAACTAGTGTCAACCACAGGGATCAATAAGCACCAATCAACTAGTGTCAACCACAGGGATCAATAAGCACCAATCAACTAGTGTCAACCACAGGGATCAATAAGCACCAATCAACTAGTGTCAACCACAGGGATCAATAAGCACCAATAAACTAGTGTCAATAAGCACCGTCGGGAACCCATTTCGAATGAAGAGGTCTTGACAGCCAGACAACCACTGTGGTTACTGGTCAAATGGGGTCCGGTATATATATATTTTTTTGACAGGGCTTGAATAGAGAAGAGGGTCAATGGGTTTGAGCCGTTTCGTTGAAGGGAAATGTTAATTTTATATGCATTTTTTATTTTATTTGGCCTACCTGTGAGGTTCCATCATCCACAAAACCCCTTATTTCAGCCCAGGTGGTTGGCTTGTGTGCTGGCATGGTGGGGTTAGGCCTAGTCAGGGAGTCTGGTTCCTCTTAAGGTTTCTTCCTTCTACTGTGAACTGCTTGCTCTTTTGGGGGGGGGTTGGTTGAGGCCAGTGGACTTTAAAAACACTTCCTGACAAACATGAATGTAAAACGTCATATGTAAATTGAATAGATAAGATGGATTGATTTTATATTAGATATAGATATACAGGATGGTGCCCGGGGGACTAGATATCTGGGATGGCCCCCGGGGGACTAGATATCTGGGATGGCGCCCGGGGGACTAGATATCTGGGATGGCGCCCGGGGGACTAGATATCTGGGATGGCGCCCGGGGGACTAGATGTATAGGATGGCCCCCGGGGGGACTAGATCTGGGGATGGGGGCCGGGGACTAGATGTATAGGATGGCCCCGGGGGACTAGATATCTGGGATGGTGCCCGGGGGGACTAGATGTATAGGATGGTGCCTGGGGGACTAGATATATAGGATGGCCCCTGGGGGACTAGATATCTGGGATGGCCCCTGGGGGACTAGATATCTGGGATGGCCCCTGGGGGACTAGATATCTGGGATGGCCCCTGGGGGACTAGAGATAGGATCTAGATATCTGGGATGGCCCCTGGGGGACTAGATATCCGGGGACTAGATATCTGGGATGGCCCCTGGGGGACTAGATATATAGGATGGCCCCCGGGGGACTACCAACAGACAGACCAGTAATTCCCTCGTCTCTGATCTGTAGAATACAAAGACGACGAGGCCCTGATATCCAAGAACTCCTCTGTCATCATCAGAAGAATACCCATCGGAGGAGTCAAGGCTTCAAGCAAGATGTATAACATGTGAGTACATATATACAGTGTAGTCACCTGGCCTTAACCCAGCCTGTAGTCACCTGGCCTGTAGTCACCTGGCCTTAACCCAGCCTGTAGTCACCTGGCCTTAACCCAGCCTGTAGTCACCTGGCCTTAACCCAGCCTGTAGTCACCTGGCCTTAACCCAGCCTGTAGTCACCTGGCCTTAACCCAGCCTGTAGTCACCTGGCCTTAACCCAGCCTGTAGTCACCTGGTCTTAACCCAGCCTGTAGTCACCTGGCCTTAACCCAGCCTGTAGTCACCTGGCCTGTAGTCACCTGGCCTTAACCCAGCCTGTAGTCACCTGGCCTGTAGTCACCTGGGCCTGTAGTCACCCAGCCTGTAGTCACCTTAACCCAGCCAAGTCATGTATAACATGTCACCTGGTACATATATACACAGTGCATCGAGGACTCCCTGGTGGTCTAAGGTCAAGCAAGATGCGTCTCAGTGCAAGAGGGGGTCAATACAGTCCCTGGTTCGATTCCAGGCTGTAGTCACATCCGGCCGTGATTGGGAGTCCCATTGGCCCGGCGTCGTCCGGGTTCGGCCCGGGGTAGGCCATCATTGTAAATAAGAATTTGTTCTGAACTGACTTGCCTAGTTAAATTAAAGATTAAATATAATTTTTATTTAAAAAATTCAAACCCATTTTTTTCCACATTTTGTTTGACTTTTCAGCCCTGTTCTAAAAATGTATTAAATATTTTTTCCTTCTACCCCATAATGACAAAGCGAAAACAGGTATTTTAGAAATATTTGCAAATGTATTAAAAATAACATTTAGATAATTATTCTGACACTTTGCTATGAGACTTGAAATTGAGCTCAGGTGCTTCCTGTTTCCATTGATCATCCTTGAGATGTTTCTACAACTTGATTGGAGTTCACCTGTGGTAAATTCAATTAACTGGACATGATTTAGAAAGGTACACACACCTGTCTATATAAAGGTCCCACAGTTGACAGTGCATGTCAGAGCAAAAACAAAGCCACGAGGTCGCAGGAATTGTCCGAAGAGCTCCTTAGACAGATCTTTGCCTTGTCTCAATCCTGGGGAAGGGTAGCAAAACCTTTCTGCAGCATTGAAGGGTCCCCAAGAACACAATGGCCTCCATCATTCTTAAATGGAAGAAGTTTGGAACCATCAAGACCCCTCCTAGAGCTGGCCGCCCGGACAAACTGAGGAGTCGGAGGAGAAAAGCCTTGGTCAGGGAGGTGAGCAAGAACCTGATGGTCACTCTGACAGAGCTCCAGAGTTCCTCTGTGGATATGGGAGAACCTTCCAGAAGGACAACCATCTCTGCAGCACTTCACCAATTAGGCCTTTATGGTAGAGTGGCCAGACGGAAGCCACTCCTCAGTAAAAGGCACATGACAGCCCGCTTGGAGTTCACCAAACGGCACCTAAAGACTCTCAGACCATGAGAAACAAGATTCTCTGGTCTGATGAAACCAAGATTGAACTCGTTGGCCTGAATGCCAAGCGTTACGTCTGGAGGAAACCTGGCACCATCCCTACGGTGAAGCATGGTGGTGGTGGCAGCATCATGCTGTGGGGATTTTCAGTGGCAGGGACTGGGAGACTAGTCAGGATCGAGGGAAAGATGAACGGAGCGAAGTACAGAGAGATCCTTGATGAAAACCTGTTCCAGAGCACTCAGGACCTCAGACTGGGGCGAAGGTTCCCCTTCCAACAGAACAACAACCCCTAAGCACACAGCCAAGACAACGCAGGACAACGCAGGAGTGGCTTCGGGACAAGTCTCTGAATGTCCTTGAGTGGCCCAGCCAGAGCCCAGACTTTGAAGCCGATCGAACATCTCTGGAGAGACCTGAAAACAGCCGTGCAGCGACGCACCCCATCCAACCTGACAGAGCTTGAGAGGATCTGCAGAGAAGAATGGGAGAAACTCCCCAAATACAGGTGTGCCAAGCTTGTAGCTTCAACAAAGTACTGAGTAAAGGGTCTGAATACTTATGGAAATCATATTTCAGTATTTAATTTTAATACTTTTGCCAAAATGTCTAAAACCTGTTTTTGCTTTGTCATTGTGGGGTATTGTGATGTCATTATGGGGTATTGTGATGTCATTATGGGGTATTGTGATGTCATTATGGGGTATTGTGATGGCATTATGGGGTATTGTGATGGCATTATGGGGTATTGTGATGGCATTATGGGGTATTGTGATGGCATTATGGGGTATTGTGATGTCATTATGGGGTATTGTGATGGCATTATGGGGTATTGTGATGGCATTATGGGGTGTTGTGTATAGATGTAATCCATTTTAGAATAAGGCTGTAACGTAACAAAAATGTAGAAGAAGTCAAGGGGTCTGAATACTTTCTGAATGCACTGAAAATACATTTTAATAGCAGGACACTGTAAAGTCCATTATTCCCCTGAAGAGTAGGAATTAGGCTTTTTTGAGAAGGTTTTTAAATTCTAGGCAACCTGCATACACATTGTTTTGATGTACAATAGACCCAACAATAGCTACTGTAGTAGGTCAAAGCTGTGTGCTAGAATGGGTTGGTGGTCATTCCTTTATCGGCGTCAGACCAATGCCTACTTCTCACTTAAAAACTTAGTTTTTATGTTTTAAATTTCCATGGATTTTACCCCACCCTCTCCCCGCAAGGTGTCTTCTGAAATGTGTAATTTACACCTCAAATTATGTTAAAAAAAATTTGTTGTCTCAGCTAATTTATTTCCCAGGGTCCTCGTTTTCCCAAAAGCATCTTAATAAGGATACTTAGTTAAATCTCCGAGCGGTTTTCGTAAAACCATCATTACTGAACTTTCGTTCTTCCACGTCACTTTATACACAGAAGATCCCCGTTTTTAAAAACGGAATCGAGATGTTTATCTGTCTCTCTGTGACTGACTGATTCACAACGTTGCCCCTGTTATAAACAAGCAACGGGTGAAGAGATGTTTCAAATGAAAACCAAGATGGCTGCCGTCGAAAACCAAGATGGCTGCCGTCGAAAACCAAGATGGCTGCCGTCAAAAACCAAGATGGCTGCCGTCAAAAATCAAGATGGCTGCCGTCAAAAAGCAAGATGGCTGCCGTCGAAAAAGCAAGATGGCTGCCGTCAAAAGCAAGATGGCTGCCGTCGAAAAGCAAGATGGCTGCCGTCGAAAAGCAAGATGGCTGCCGTCGAAAAGCAAGATGGCTGCCGTCAAAATCCTGCCTTCCCATAGTTTGAAGTACAACAGACCAACAATAGCTACTGTAGTAGGTCAAAGCTGTGTGCTGGAAAACCTTGGTGGATTATGGGTGAAGTAGGCGTTGTGGAGCTCATGTGAATTTATTAGCTTTTGGGGGGGGGCTTCAGACCAATGCCTTTTTACCTTTTACTTTACTAGGCAAGTCAGTTAAGAACAAATTCTTATTTTCAATGACTGCCTAGGAACAGTGGGTTAACTGCCTTTTCAGGGGCAGAACGACAGATTTGTACCTTGTCAGCTCGGGGATTTGAACTTGCAACCTTTCGGTTACTAGTCCAACACTCTAACCACTAGGCTACCCTGCCGCCCCAAATGTATATTAGTCATTATTGTGACATTTTAAATGGCACTTCCTGATGTGGCATCAAGTGATGTTGGAAGCAGTGGGCCCCAGATCAATTATCTAGATTAGTTTCTTCCTGATGTTGGAAGCAGTGGGCCCCAGATCAATTATCTAGATTAGTTTCTTCCTGATGTTGGAAGCAGTGGGCCCCAGATCAATTATCTAGATTTTTTTCTTCCTGATGTTGGAAGCAGTGGGCCCCAGATCAATTATCTAGATTAGTTTCTTCCTTATGTTGGAAGCAGTGGGCCCCAGATCAATTATCTAGATTAGTTTCTTCCTGATGTTGGAAGCAGTGGGCCCCAGATCAATTATCTAGATTAGTTTCTTCCTGATGTTGGAAGCAGTGGGCCCCAGATCAATTATCTAGATTAGTTTCTTCCTGATGTTGGAAGCAGTGGGCCCCGGGTTCATTTATCTAGATTAGTTTCTTCCCGATGTGGCATCAAGTGATGTTGGAAGCAGTGGGCCCTGGTTCATTTATCTAGATTAGTTTCTTCCTGATGTTGGAAGCTGTGGGCCCCGGGTTCATTTATCTAGATTCGTTTCTTCCTGATGTTGGAAGCAGTGGGCCCCGGGTTCATTTATCTAGATTCGTTTCTTCCTGATGTGGCATCAAGTGATGTTGGAAGCAGTGGGCCCTGGTTCATTTATCTAGATTAGTTTCTTCCTGATGTTGGAAGCAGTGGTCCCCGGATCATTTATCTAGATTAGTTTCTTCCTGATGTTGGAAGCAGTGGGCCCCGGGTTCATTTATCTAGATTAGTTTCTTCCTGATGTTGGTTCATTTATCTAGATTAGTTTCTTCCTGATGTTGGAAGCAGTGGGCCCCTGGTTCATTTATCTAGATTAGTTTCTTCCTGATGTTGGAAGCAGTGGGCCCCTGGTTCATTTATCTAGATTAGTTTCTTCCTGATGTTGGAAGCAGTGGGCCCCGGATCATTTATCTAGATTAGTTTCTTCCTGATGTTGGAAGCAGTGGGCCCCGGATCAATTATCTAGATTAGTTTCTTCCTGATGTTGGAAGCAGTGGGCCCCGGGTTCATTTATCTAGATTAGTTTCTTCCTGATGTTGGAAGCAGTGGGCCCCGGGTTCATTTATCTAGATTAGTTTCTTCCTGATGTTGGAAGCAGTGGGCCCCGGGTTCATTTATCTAGATTAGTTTCTTCCTGATGTTGGAAGCAGTGGGCCCCGGGTTCATTTATCTAGATTAGTTTCTTCCTGATGTTGGAAGCAGTGGGCCCTGGTTCATTTATCTAGATTAGTTTCTTCCTGATGTTGGAAGCAGTGGGCCCCGGATCATTTATCTAGATTAGTTTCTTCCTGATGTTGGAAGCAGTGGGCCCCGGATCATTTATCTAGATTAGTTTCTTCCTGATGTTGGAAGCAGTGGGCCCCAGATCAATTATCTAGGTTTCTTCCCGTCATTTATCTAGATTAGTTTCTTCCTGATGTTGGAAGCAGTGGGCCCCGGGTTCATTTATCTAGATTAGTTTCTTCCTGATGTTGGAAGCAGTGGGCCCCTGGTTCATTTATCTAGATTAGTTTCTTCCTGATGTTGGAAGCAGTGGGCCCCGGGTTCATTTATCTAGATTAGTTTCTTCCTGATGTTGGAAGCAGTGGGCCCCGGGTTCATTTATCTAGATTAGTTTCTTCCTGATGTTGGAAGCAGTGGGCCCTGGTTCATTTATCTAGATTAGTTTCTTCCTGATGTTGGAAGCAGTGGGCCCCGGGTTCATTTATCTAGATTAGTTTCTTCCTGATGTTGGAAGCAGTGGGCCCCGGGTTCATTTATCTAGATTAGTTTCTTCCTGATGTTGGAAGCAGTGGGCCCCGGTTCATTTATCTAGATTAGTTTCTTCCTGATGTTGGAAGCAGTGGGCCCCGGGTTCATTTATCTAGATTAGTTTCTTCCTGATGTGGCAGGTGATGTTGGAAGCAGTGGGCCCTGGTTCATTTATCTAGATTAGTTTCTTCCTGATGTTGGAAGCAGTGGGCCCTGGATCATTTATCTAGATTAGTTTCTTCCTGATGTTGGAAGCAGTGGGCCCCGGGTTCATTTATCTAGATTAGTTTCTTCCTGATGTTGGCAGCAGTGGGCCCCTGGTTCATTTATCTAGATTAGTTTCTTCCTGATGTTGAGGCAGTGGGCCCGGGTTCATTTATCTAGATTAGTTTCTTCCTGATGTTGGAAGCAGTGGGCCCCGGGTTCATTTATCTAGATTAGTTTCTTCCTGATGTTGGAAGCAGTGGGCCCCGGGTTCATTTATCTGATTAGTTTCTTCCTGATGTTGGAAGCAGTGGGGGGTCATTTATCTAGATTAGTTTCTTCCTGATGTGGGGGATCATTTAAGATTAGTTTCTTCCTGATGTTGGCAGGGCCCCGGGTTCATTTATCTAGTTAGTTTCTTCCTGATGTTGCAGCAGTGGGGGGTTCATTTATCTAGATTAGTTTCTTCCTGATGTTGGGCAGTGGGCCCGGGTTCATTTATCTAGATTAGTTTCTTCCTGATGTTGGAAGCAGTGGGTGGTTCATTTATCTAGATTAGTTTCTTCCTGATGTTGAAGCAGTGGGTGGTCATTTATCTAGATTAGTTTCTTCCTGATGTTGGAAGCAGTGGGGGGTTCATTTATCTAGATTAGTTTCTTCCTGATGTTGGCAGCAGTGGGGGTTCATTTATCTAGATTAGTTTCTTCCTGATGTTGCAGCAGTGGGGTCTGGTTCATTTATCTAGATTAGTTTCTTCCTGATGTTGGAGGCAGTGGGCCCCGGGGTCATTTATCTAGATTAGTTTCTTCCTGATGTTGGGTGCAGTGGGTGGATCATTTATCTAGATTAGTTTCTTCCTGATGTTGGAAGCAGTGGGCCCGTGGTTCATTTATCTAGATTAGTTTCTTCCTGATGTTGGAAGCAGTGGGCCCCGGGTCATTTATCTAGATTAGTTTCTTCCTGATGTTGGAAGCAGTGTGGCCCCGGGGTTAGTTTCTTCCTGATCTGGAAGGGCAGTGGGGGTTCATTTATCTAGATTAGTTTCTTCCTGATGTTGGAGGCAGTGGGCCCCGGGTCATTTATCTAGATTAGTTTCTTCCTGATGTTGGAGGCAGTGGGCAGGGGGTCATTTATCTAGATTAGTTTCTTCCTGATGTTGGAAGCAGTGGGCCCTGGGGTTCATTTATCTAGATTAGTTTCTTCCTGATGTTGGCAGCAGTGGGCCCTGGTTCATTTATCTAGATTAGTTTCTTCCTGATGTTGGCAGTGGGGGGTAGATTAGTTTCTTCCTGGGTGGTGTCATCATTTATCTAGATTAGTTTCTTCCTGATGTTGGAAGCAGTGGGCCTGGGTTCATTTATCTAGATTAGTTTCTTCCTGATGTTGGAAGCAGTGGGCCCTGGTTCATTTATCTAGATTAGTTTCTTCCTGATGTTGGAAGCAGTGGGCCCGGGGTCATTTATCTAGATTAGTTTCTTCCTGATGTTGGAAGCAGTGGGCCCGGGTTCATTTATCTAGATTAGTTTCTTCCTGATGTTGGAAGCAGTGGGCCCGGGTTCTTTTATCTAGATTTGTTTCTTCCTGATGTTGGCAGCAGTGGGGTGGGTCATTTATCTAGATTAGTTTCTTCCTGATGTTGGGGCATGGGTGGGTCATTTATCTAGATTAGTTTCTTCCTGATGTTGGCAGCAGTGGGCCCTGGATCATTTATCTAGATTAGTTTCTTCCTGATGTTGGCAGCAGTGGGTGGGTTCATTTATCTAGATTAGTTTCTTCCTGATGTTGGCAGCAGTGGGCCCTGGATCATTTATCTAGATTAGTTTCTTCCTGATGTTGGGCAGTGGGCCCCGGGTTCATTTATCTAGATTAGTTTCTTCCTGATGTTGGGCAGTGGCCCCGGTTCATTTATCTAGATTAGTTTCTTCCTGATGTTGGAAGCAGTGGGGTGTGGTCATTTATCTGGATTAGTTTCTTCCTGATGTTGGAAGCAGTGGGCCCCGGGTTCATTTATCTAGATTAGTTTCTTCCTGATGTTGGCAGCAGTGGGGGGTTCATTTATCTAGATTAGTTTCTTCCTGATGTTGGCAGCAGTGGGCCCCTGGTTCATTTATCTAGATTAGTTTCTTCCTGATGTTGGAGGCTGTGGGGGTTCATTTATCTAGATTAGTTTCTTCCTGATGTTGGAGGCAGTGGGCCCCGGGTTCATTTATCTAGATTAGTTTCTTCCTGATGTTGGAAGCAGTGGGCCCCGGTTCATTTATCTAGATTAGTTTCTTCCTGATGTTGGAAGCAGTGGGCTGGGTTCATTTATCTAGATTAGTTTCTTCCTGATGTTGGAAGCTGGGCCCCGGGTCATTTATCTAGATTGTTTCTTCCTGATGTTGGAAGCAGGTGGGCCCGGGTTCATTTATCTAGATTAGTTTCTTCCTGATGTTGGAGGCAGTGGGCCCCGGGTTCATTTATCTAGATTAGTTTCTTCCTGATGTTGGAGGGTGGGCCCGGGTTCATTTATCTAGATTAGTTTCTTCCTGATGTTGGAGGCAGTGGGCCCCGGGTTCATTTATCTAGATTAGTTTCTTCCTGATGTTGAAGCAGTGGGGGGTTCATTTATCTAGATTTGTTTCTTCCTGATGTTGGAAGCAGTGGGCCCTGGTTCATTTATCTAGATTAGTTTCTTCCTGATGTTGGAAGCAGTGGGGGGTTCATTTATCTAGATTAGTTTCTTCCTGATGTTGGAAGCAGTGGGCCCCGGGTCATTTATCTAGATTAGTTTCTTCCTGATGTTGGAAGCAGTGGGCCCCGGGTTCATTTATCTAGATTAGTTTCTTCCTGATGTTGGAAGCAGTGGGCCCTGGTTCATTTATCTAGATTAGTTTCTTCCTGATGTTGGAAGCAGTGGGCCCCGGGGTCATTTATCTAGATTAGTTTCTTCCTGATGTTGGAAGCAGTGGGCCCGGGTTCATTTATCTAGATTAGTTTCTTCCTGATGTTGGAAGCAGTGGGCCCGGGTTCTTTTATCTAGATTTGTTTCTTCCTGATGTTGGAAGCAGTGGGCTCTGGGTCATTTATCTAGATTAGTTTCTTCCTGATGTTGGAAGCAGTGGGCCCCTGGTTCATTTATCTAGATTAGTTTCTTCCTGATGTTGGAGGCAGTAACGGGGTCATTTATCTAGATTAGTTTCTTCCTGATGTTGGAGGCAGTGGGCCCAGACTTCATTTATCTAGATTAGTTTCTTCCTGATGTTGGAAGCAGTGGGTAACTTCATTTATCTAGATTAGTTTCTTCCTGATGTTGGAAGCAGTGGGCCCCTGGTTCATTTATCTAGATTAGTTTCTTCCTGATGTTGGAGGCAGTGGGCCCCGGGGTCATTTATCTAGATTAGTTTCTTCCTGATGTTGGAGGCAGTGGGCCCCGGGTTCATTTATCTAGATTAGTTTCTTCCTGATGTTGGAGGCAGTGGGCCCAGGGTCATTTATCTAGATTAGTTTCTTCCTGATGTTGGAGGCAGTGGGCCCCGGGGTCATTTATCAGATTAGTTTCTTCCTGATGTTGGAGGCAGTGGGGGTTCATTTATCTAGATTCTAAGTGAGGAGCTCTGGATTGTTTGTGTAACTGAGAACTGAGAACTGTTGTCAGTTATTCAAATAAGGGACGTTAACAGCTCTGCTCTCTGACACCTGCTGCTGGGGGTGTGGGGGTGCTGTAAGGGACACACAACAGGTGGGG
>NW_027040286.1:155000-190000 GCF_034236695.1 Oncorhynchus nerka
AAGAAGCAAGTCACACCGGGTGTTAGCATGTTGCTAACACCTATACAAGAAGCAAGTCACACCGGGTGTTAGCATGTTGCTAACACCTATACAAGAAGCAAGTCACACTGGATGTTAGCATGTTGCTAACACCTATACAAGAAGCAAGTCACACCGGATGTTAGCATGTTGCTAACACCTATACAAGAAGCAAGTCACACCGGATGTTAGCATGTTGCTAACACCTATACAAGAAGCAAGTCACACCGGATTTAATGTCACTAAGACTTTTTTGGGATGTTTTCTGAAATGAACTGGTCCCTTTTTTGTAAATTATTCATTTGTTCTGAAGGTAAAAAATAAATAAAAATGATTAAGTTGTTTGGGGACTTTTTCATTTCTAATGGTCCTTTTCATGTCTCATTACCAGAGACTGAGGGCCTGTCTCTGTCTCCTAGGTAACCAGGAGAGACTGAGGGCCTGTCTCTGCTGACGTGTGTTTATTATGGCAATGTCTGTTCCAGAGTTTCATAACTGACTATTTAATACCATCAACACGGTTTTGACAGTAGATATCTAGCTCGTGTGTGTGTGTGTGTGTGTGTGTGTGTGTGTGTGTGTGTGATGGAGCAGTAATCTGATTTTTGTCTCAAACAGATTGATGATCATGCTTCATCTATATCACTGGCCCAACTTTCAAAGGTAAACTATATATTCTCTCCTCTTCACCCTACTTCTGTTCTCTCCTTCTCTCTTCTCTCCTTCTCTCTCCTTCTCTCTCCTTCTCTCATCCCCTCTTCTATCCTCTTCTCTCCTTCCCTTCTCTCCTTCTCTTCTCTCCTTCTCTCTCCTTCTCTCCTCTCTCTCCTTCTCTCTCCTTCTCTCTCCTTCTCTCTCCTTCTCTCTCCTTCTCTCTCCTTCTCTCTCCTTCTCTCTCCTTCTCTCCTCTTCTCTCCTCCCCTCTTCTATCCTCTTCTCTTCTCTCCTTCCCTTCTCTCCTCTTCACCCTACTTCTGTTCTCTCCTTCTCTCTTCTATCCTCTCTCCTTCTTCTCTTCTCTCCTCTTCTCTCCTTCCCTTCTCTCCTTCTTCTCTCCTCTTCTCTCCTTCTTCTCTCCTCTTCTCTCCTTCCCTTCTCTCCTTCTTCTCTCCTTCTCTCCTTCCCTTCTCTCCTTCCCTTCTCTCCTTCTTCTCTCCTTCTTCTCTCCTTCTTCTCTCCTTCTTCTCTCCTTCTTCTCTCCTTCCCTTCTCTCCTTCTTCTCTCCTTCTCTCCTCTTCTCTTAAAACAGTTAAGTTGGATTGAAACTAAGTGAAAAAAAAAAACTGTTTTCAAAAAGTGATGTTGACTGACTTGGTTGTAATGATCTTAATTGGTGGTTTTGATGTGATTTGTTTACTGTCCCTGGTCATGTAAAGAGATTTCTCTCTGTGTCTTTTTAGTCTGAAGGAGACGTACACTTGCTGCTGCTTACACTCGTACGGTACACACACACACACACACACACACACACACACACACACACACACACTTGTACGTTACACACACACTCGTACGGTACACACACACACACACACACACTTGTACGTTACCCCACACACACACACACACACACACACACACACACTTGTACGTTACCCACACACTTGTACGTTACCCACACACTCGTACGGTACCCACACACTCGTACGGTACACACACACACACTCGTTCGTTACACACACACACTCGTTCGTTTTACACACACACACTCGTTCGTTACACACACACACTCGTTCGTTACACACACACACTCGTACGTTACACACACACACACACACTCGTTCGTTACACACACACACACACACTCGTCCCCAAACACGCATCCTGAAGAATGAAGCGTTCGCCTCATTTTTTTCCCCTTCTCTCTCTAAATGAAGACTCAACAGGTTGTGTTTTTAATTTTTGCTCATACATGACCCTTCACCCCTAGGACACTAATTTATAAACAAACCTGTTATCAATCTTGATTTCAAAACTTATTGAAGCCATGTAACAATTTGATTTTGTTATTGTTCGTTATATATATATATTTATTTATATTATATATATTTATTTATATTATATATATTTATTTATATTTATTTATATATATTTATTTATATTATATATATTTATTTATATTATATATATTTATTTATATTTATTTATATTTATTTATATTTATTTATATTATATATATTTATTTATATTATATATATTTATTTATATTTATTTATATTTATTTATATTTATTTATATTATATATATTTATTTATATTATATATATTTATTTATATTATATATATTTATTTATATTATATATATTTATTTATATATATTTATATTTATTTATTTATATTTATTTATATTTATTTATTTATATTATATATATTTATTTATATTATATATATTTATTTATATTTATTTATATTATATATATTTATTTATATTATATATATTTATTTATATTTATTTATATTATATATATTTATTTATTTATATATATTTATTTATATTATATATATTTATTTATATTTATTTATATTTATTTATATTTATTTATTTATATTATATATATTTATTTATATTTATTTATATTTATTTATATTTATTTATATTATATATATTTATTTATATTATATATATTTATTTATATTTATTTATATTTATTTATATTTATTTATATTATATATATTTATTATATTATATATATTTATTTATATTATATATATTTATTTATATATATTTATTTATATTTATTTATATTTATTTATATTTATTTATTTATATTATATATATTTATTTATATTTATTTATATTTATTTATATATTTATTTATATTATATATATTTATTTATATTATATATATTTATTTATATTTATTTATATTATATATATTTATTTATTTATATATATTTATTTATTTATATATATTTATTTATATTTATTTATATTTATTTATATTTATTTATTTATATTATATATATTTATTTATATTATATATATTTATTTATATTATATATATTTATTTATATTATATATATTTATTTATATTATATATATTTATTTATATATATTTATTTATATTTATTTATATTTATTTATTTATATTATATATATTTATTTATATTTATTTATATTATATATATTTATTTATATTTATTTATATTTATTTATATTTATTTATTTATATTATATATATTTATTTATATTTATTTATATTATATATATTTATTTATATTATATATATTTATATATATTTATTTATATTTATTTATATTTATTTATTTATATTATATATATTTATTTATATTTATTTATATTTATTTATATTTATTTATTTATATTATATATATTTATTTATATTATATTATATATATTTATATTATATATATTTATTTATATATATTTATATTATATTATATATATTTATTTATATTATATATATTTATTTATATTATATTATATATATTTATTTATATATATTATATTTATATTATATATATTTATTTATATTATATTATATTTATTTATATATATTTATATTATATTATATATATTTATTTATATTATATTTATATTATTTATATATATTTATTTATATTATATTTATATTATATTATATATATTTATTTATATATATTTATATTATATATTTATATATATATTTATATTATATATATTTATTTATATATATTTATATTATATATATATATTTATATATATTATATTTATATTATATATATTTATTTATATTTATTTTATTTATTTATATATTATATTTATTTATATTATATTATTTATTTATATTATATATTATATTTATTTATATATATTATATTTATATTATATATATTTATTTATATTATATTTATATATTTATTTATATTATTATATTTATTTATATTTATTTATATTATATATATTTATTTATATTATATATATTTATTTATATTATATATATATATTTATTTATATATATTATATTTATATTATATATATTTATTTATATTATATTATATATATTTATTTATATATATTTATATTATATTATATATATTTATTTATATATATTTATATTATATATTTATATATTTATTTATATTATATATATTTATTTATATTATATATATTTATATATATTATATATATTTATTTATATTATATTATATATATATATTTATATATATATATATTTATACCCTGTGACGTTCAACCAGAGAACAGCATTTACTGCTTTTAATGGTGTTAACAGGCTTGTAATGACAGTGAGCTGTTATAAGGACTGTGTTTTGATTGGGTAGCTGGAATGTGGGAGTGTGAATGTTTTATCCAATAAAACTTGGCAAACTTCTCTTAGACCTCTGACCATTTATGTGTGTAGCTGTGATTGGGTAGCTGGAATGTGGGAGTATGAATGTTTTATCCAATGAAACGTCTCTTAGACCTCTGACCATTTATGTGTGTAGCTGTGATTGGGTAGCTGGAATGTGGGAGTATGAATGTTTTATCCAATGAAACGTCTCTTAGACCTCTGACCATTTATGTGTGTAGCTGTGATTGGGTAGCTGGAATGTGGGAGTAGAATGTTTTATCCAATAAAACGTCTCTTAGACACCTGACCATTTATGCGTGTAGCTGTGATTGGGTAGCTGGAATGTGGGAGTGTGAATGTTTTATCCAATAAAACGTCTCTTAGACACCTGACCATTTATGCGTGTAGCTGTGATTGGGTAGCTGGAATGTGGGAGTGTGAATGTTTTATCCAATGAAACGTCTCTTAGACCTCTGACCATTTATGCGTGTAGCTGTGATTGGGTAGCTGGAATGTGGGAGTGTGAATGTTTTATCCAATAAAACGTCTCTTAGACACCTGACCATTTATGCGTGTAGCTGTGATTGGGTAGCTGGAATGTGGGAGTATGAATGTTTTATCCAATAAAACGTCTCTTAGACGAAGGATAATATTTTTCTCCCCCAGTGGATTTACACTTCCTGTCCTTTTTTTTAGTAAAGTCGATTCAAGTGAATCTGGTAGATTAGTATTTTCTCGTGAGAAATAAGTTGCGTCAGCAATGTTTTTTCAGACCAGAGTCAAACTTAGCAGACCGACTAGGTTAGACAGATTTAACAGGACCTAACAGACTGACTAGGTTAGACACAGATCTAACAGACTGACTAGGTTAGACACAGACCTAACAGACTGACTAGGTTAGACACAGATCTAACAGACTGACTAGGTTAGACACAGATCTATCAGACTGACTAGGTTAGACACAGACTGACTAGGTTAGACACAGATCTAACAGACTGACTAGGTTAGACACAGACCTATCAGACTGACTAGGTTAGACACAGATCTAACAGACTGACTAGGTTAGACACAGATCTAACAGACTGACTAGGTTAGACACAGATCTAACAGACTGACTAGGTTAGACACAGACCTATCAGACTGACTAGGTTAGACACAGACCTAACAGACTGACTAGGTTAGACAGACTGACTAGGTTAGACACAGACCTAACAGACTGACTAGGTTGGACACAGACCTAACAGACTGACTAGGTTAGACACAGATCTAACAGACTGACTAGGTTAGACACAGATCTAACAGACTGACTATGTTAGACACAGATCTAACAGACTGACTAGGTTAGACACAGATCTAACAGACTGACTAGGTTAGACACAGACCTAACAGACTGACTAGGTTAGACACAGATCTATCAGACTGACTAGGTTAGACACAGACTGACTAGGTTAGACACAGATCTATCATACTGACTAGGTTAGACACAGACTGACTAGGTTAGACACAGACTGACTAGGTTAGACACAGACTGACTAGGTTAGACACAGACTGACTAGGTTAGACACAGACTGACTAGGTTAGACACAGGCTGACTAGGTTAGACAGACTGACTAGGTTAGACAGACTGACTAGGTTAGACACAGACTGACTAGGTTAGACACAGACTGACTAGGTTAGACACAGACTGACTAGGTTAGACACAGACTGACTAGGTTAGACACAGATCTATCAGACTGACTAGGTTAGACACAGACCTAACAGACTGACTAGGTTAGACAGACTGACTAGGTTAGACAGATCTATCAGACTGACTAGGTTAGACACAGATCTATCAGACTGACTAGGTTAGACACAGACTGACTAGGTTAGACACAGATCTAACAGACTGACTAGGTTAGACACAGACTGACTAGGTTAGACACAGACCTAACAGACTGACTAGGTTAGACACAGACCTAACAGACTGACTAGGTTAGACACAGATCTATCAGACTGACTAGGTTAGACACAGATCTATCATGTCTGTCTGTCTGTCTGTCCTCTTTGACCCCTATGACTATCTAACGATGTCATATCCTGGTGACCCCTGGTCTCTATCTAACTATGTCATATATCCTGGTGACCCCTGGTCTCTATCTAACTATGTCATATATCCTGGTGGTTTCTGGGAACAGACGGCGAACCTGGCAGAGGCCAACGCATCGGAGGACGACAAGATCAGAGCCATGATGTCACAGTCCAATCACGACTACGACCCCATACAGTGAGTATTACCACACACAGTCCAACCACAACTACGACCCAGCTCTATCCTGTAACTGAACCAATAGAAGATGTAACAGCAGCTCTATCCTGTAACTGAACCAGGATGTAACAGCAGCTCTATCCTGTAACTGAACCGGGATGTAACAGCAGCTCTATCCTGTAACTGAACCAGGATGTAACAGCAGCTCTATCCTGTAACTGAACCGGTAGAGGATGTAACAGCAGCTCTATCCTGTAACTGAACCAGGATGTAACAGCAGCTCTATCCTGTAACTGAACCAGGATGTAACAGCAGCTCTATCCTGTAACTGAACCAGGATGTAACAGCAGCTCTATCCTGTAACTGAACCAGGATGTAACAGCAGCTCTATCCTGTAACTGAACCAGGATGTAACAGCAGCTCTATCCTGTAACTGAACTGGTAGAGGATGTAACAGCAGCTCTATCCTGTAACTGAACCGGTAGAGGATGTAACAGCAGCTCTATCCTGTAACTGAACCAATAGAGGATGTAACAGCAGCTCTATCCTGTAACTGAACCAGGATGTAACAGCAGCTCTATCCTGTAACTGAACCGGTAGAGGATGTAACAGCAGCTCTATCCTGTAACTGAACCGGTAGAGGATGTAACAGCAGCTCTATCCTGTAACTGAACCGGTAGAGGATGTAACAGCAGCTCTATCCTGTAACTGAACCAATAGAGGATGTAACAGCAGCTCTATCCTGTAACTGAACCGGTAGAGGATGTAACAGCAGCTCTATCCTGTAACTGAACCAATAGAGGATGTAACAGCAGCTCTATCCTGTAACTGAACCGGGATGTAACAGCAGCTCTATCCTGTAACTGAACCGGTAGAGGATGTAACAGCAGCTCTATCCTGTAACTGAACCAATAGAGGATGTAACAGCAGCTCTATCCTGTAACTGAACCAATAGAGGATGTAACAGCAGCTCTATCCTGTAACTGAACCGGGATGTAACAGCAGCTCTATCCTGTAACTGAACTGGTAGAGGATGTAACAGCAGCTCTATCCTGTAACTGAACCAGGAAGTAACAGCAGCTCTATCCTGTAACTGAACCAGGATGTAACAGCAGCTCTATCCTGTAACTGAACCGGTAGAGGATGTAACAGCAGCTCTATCCTGTGTTAATGTTGACACCTGTCTGGACTATCAGTAATGTGTTAATGTTGTGTTAACGTTGGGTTAACGTTGGGTTAACGTTGTGTTAACGTTGTATTCGTGTTATTAGTTATGTGAAGAAGTTGACGGGTCCCCCTCCAGCCAACTACACCTGTTATCGCTGTGGCAAGAACGGACATCACATCAGGAACTGTCCTACTAACGGGGTAAGACATCACATCAGGAACTGTCCTACTAACTGGGTAAGACATCACATCAGGAACTGTCCTACTAACGGGGTAAGACATCACATCAGGAACTGTCCTACTAACGGGGTAAGACATCAGGAACTGTCCTACTAACGGGGTAAGACATCACATCAGGAACTGTCCTACTAACGGGGTAAGACATCAGGAACTGTCCTACTAACTGGGTAAGGCATCACATCAGGAACTGTCCTACTAACGGGGTAAGACATCACATCAGGAACTGTCCTACTAACGGGGTAAGACATCACATCAGGAACTGTCCTACTAACGGGTAAGACAACACATCAGGAACTGTCCTACTAACGGGTAAGACATCACATCAGGAACTGTCCTACTAACGGGTAGACATCAGGAACTGTCCTACTAACGGGGTAAGACATCACATCAGGAACTGTCCTACTAACGGGGTAAGACAACACATCAGGACCTGTCCTACTAACGGGGTAAGAAAACACATCAGGAACTGTCCTACTGGGGTAAGACATCACATCAGGAACTGTCCTACTGGGGTAAGACATCACATCAGGAACTGTCCTACTGGGGTAAGACATCACATCAGGAACTGTCCTACTGGGGTAAGACATCACATCAGGAACTGTCCTACTAACGGGTAAGACACACATCAGGAACTGTCCTACTAACGGGGTAAGACATCAGGAACTGTCCTACTAACGGGTAAGACATCAGGAAGACATCAGCATCAGGAACTGTCCTACTAACGGGTAAGACATCACATCAGGAACTGTCCTACTAACGGGGTAAGACATCACATCAGGAACTGTCCTACTAACGGGGTAAGACAACACATCAGGAACTGTCCTACTAACGGGGTAAGACATCACATCAGGAACTGTCCTACTAACGGGGTAAGACATCAGGAACTGTCCTACTAACGGGGTAAGACATCACATCAGGAACTGTCCTAATAACGGGGTAAGACAACACATCAGGAACTGTCCTACTGGGGTAAGACATCACATCAGGAACTGTCCTACTGGGGTAAGACATCACATCAGGAACTGTCCTACTAACGGGGTAAGACATCACATCAGGAACTGTCCTACTAACGGGGTAAGACATCACATCAGGAACTGTCCTACTAACGGGGTAAGACATCACATCAGGAACTGTCCTACTGGGGTAAGACATCACATCAGGAACTGTCCTACTGGGGTAAGACATCACATCAGGAACTGTCCTACTAACGGGTAAGACATCACATCAGGAACTGTCCTACTAACGGGTAAGACGACACATCAGGAACTGTCCTACTAACGGGGTAAGACATCAGGAACTGTCCTACTAACGGGGTAAGACATCAGGAACTGTCCTACTAACGGGGTAAGACATCACATCAGGAACTGTCCTACTAACGGGGTAAGACATCACATCAGGAACTGTCCTACTAACGGGGTAAGACATCACATCAGGAACTGTCCTACTAACGGGGTAAGACAACACATCAGGAACTGTCCTACTAACGGGGTAAGACATCAGGAACTGTCCTACTAACGGGGTAAGACATCACATCAGGAACTGTCCTACTAACGGGGTAAGACATCGGGGTAAGACATCACATCAGGAACTGTCCTACTAACGGGTAAGACATCACATCAGGAACTGTCCTACTAACGGGGTAAGACATCACATCAGGAACTGTCCTACTAACGGGGTAAGACATCACATCAGGAACTGTCCTACTAACGGGGTAAGACAACACATCAGGAACTGTCCTACTAACGGGGTAAGACATCACATCAGGAACTGTCCTACTAACGGGGTAAGACATCAGGAACTGTCCTACTAACGGGGTAAGACATCACATCAGGAACTGTCCTACTAACGGGGTAAGACAACACATCAGGAACTGTCCTACTAACGGGGTAAGACAACACATCAGGAACTGTCCTACTGGGGTAAGACATCACATCAGGAACTGTCCTACTGGGGTAAGACATCACATCAGGAACTGTCCTACTAACGGGGTAAGACATCACATCAGGAACTGTCCTACTAACGGGGTAAGACATCACATCAGGAACTGTCCTACTAACGGGGTAAGACATCACATCAGGAACTGTCCTACTGGGGTAACATCAGGAACTGTCCTACTGGGGTAAGACATCACATCAGGAACTGTCCTACTAACGGGGTAAGACATCACATCAGGAACTGTCCTACTAACGGGGTAAGACGACACATCAGGAACTGTCCTACTAACGGGGTAAGACATCAGGAACTGTCCTACTAACGGGGTAAGACATCAGGAACTGTCCTACTAACGGGGTAAGACATCACATCAGGAACTGTCCTACTAACGGGGTAAGACATCACATCAGGAACTGTCCTACTAACGGGGTAAGACAACACATCAGGAACTGTCCTACTAACGGGGTAAGACATCAGGAACTGTCCTACTAACGGGGTAAGACATCACATCAGGAACTGTCCTACTAACGGGGTCAGACAACACATCAGGAACTGTCCTACTAACGGGGTAAGACATCACATCAGGAACTGTCCTACTAACGGGGTAAGACATCACATCAGGAACTGTCCTACTAACGGGGTAAGACATCACATCAGGAACTGTCCTACTGGGGTAAGACATCACATCAGGAACTGTCCTACTGGGGTAAGACATCACATCAGGAACTGTCCTACTAACGGGGTAAGACATCACATCAGGAACTGTCCTACTAACGGGGTAAGACGACACATCAGGAACTGTCCTACTAACGGGGTAAGACATCAGGAACTGTCCTACTAACGGGGTAAGACATCAGGAACTGTCCTACTAACGGGGTAAGACATCACATCAGGAACTGTCCTACTAACGGGGTAAGACATCACATCAGGAACTGTCCTACTAACGGGGTAAGACATCACATCAGGAACTGTCCTACTAACGGGGTAAGACAACACATCAGGAACTGTCCTACTAACGGGGTAAGACATCAGGAACTGTCCTACTAACGGGGTAAGACATCACATCAGGAACTGTCCTACTAACGGGGTCAGACAACACATCAGGAACTGTCCTACTAACGGGGTAAGACATCACATCAGGAACTGTCCTACTGGGGTAAGACATCACATCAGGAACTGTCCTACTGGGGTAAGACATCACATCAGGAACTGTCCTACTAACGGGGTAAGACATCACATCAGGAACTGTCCTACTAACGGGGTAAGACATCACATCAGGAACTGTCCTACTAACGGGGTAAGACATCACATCAGGAACTGTCCTACTGGGGTAAGACATCACATCAGGAACTGTCCTACTGGGGTAAGACATCACATCAGGAACTGTCCTACTAACGGGGTAAGACATCACATCAGGAACTGTCCTACTAACGGGGTAAGACGACACATCAGGAACTGTCCTACTAACGGGGTAAGACATCAGGAACTGTCCTACTAACGGGGTAAGACATCAGGAACTGTCCTACTAACGGGGTAAGACATCACATCAGGAACTGTCCTACTAACGGGTAAGACATCACATCAGGAACTGTCCTACTAACGGGTAAGACATCACATCAGGAACTGTCCTACTAACGGGGTAAGACAACACATCAGGAACTGTCCTACTAACGGGGTAAGACATCAGGAACTGTCCTACTAACGGGGTAAGACATCACATCAGGAACTGTCCTACTAACGGGGTAAGACATCACATCAGGAACTGTCCTACTAACGGGGTAAGACATCACATCAGGAACTGTCCTACTAACGGGGTAAGACATCACATCAGGAACTGTCCTACTAACGGGGTAAGACATCACATCAGGAACTGTCCTACTAACGGGGTAAGACAACACATCAGGAACTGTCCTACTAACGGGGTAAGACATCACATCAGGAACTGTCCTACTAACGGGGTAAGACATCAGGAACTGTCCTACTAACGGGGTAAGACATCACATCAGGAACTGTCCTACTAACGGGGTAAGACAACACATCAGGAACTGTCCTACTAACGGGGTAAGACAACACATCAGGAACTGTCCTACTAAGACATCACATCAGGGTCCTACTAAGACATCACATCAGGAACTGGTAAGACATCACATCAGGAACTGTCCTACTAACGGGGTAAGACATCACATCAGGAACTGTCCTACTAACGGGGTAAGACATCACATCAGGAACTGTCCTACTGGGGTAAGACATCACATCAGGAACTGTCCTACTGGGGTAAGACATCACATCAGGAACTGTCCTACTAACGGGGTAAGACATCACATCAGGAACTGTCCTACTAACGGGGTAAGACGACACATCAGGAACTGTCCTACTAACGGGGTAAGACATCAGGAACTGTCCTACTAACGGGGTAAGACATCAGGAACTGTCCTACTAACGGGGTAAGACATCACATCAGGAACTGTCCTACTAACGGGGTAAGACATCACATCAGGAACTGTCCTACTAACGGGGTAAGACATCACATCAGGAACTGTCCTACTAACGGGGTAAGACAACACATCAGGAACTGTCCTACTAACGGGGTAAGACATCAGGAACTGTCCTACTAACGGGGTAAGACATCACATCAGGAACTGTCCTACTAACGGGGTCAGACAACACATCAGGAACTGTCCTACTAACGGGGTAAGACATCACATCAGGAACTGTCCTACTAACGGGGTAAGACATCACATCAGGAACTGTCCTACTAACGGGGTAAGACATCAGGAACTGTCCTACTAACGGGGTAAGACAACACATCAGGAACTGTCCTACTAACTGGGTAAGACAACACATCCTTGGTGTGTGTGTGTGTTATCGTTGTTCAGAGCAACCTGGTAAGTGTGTGTGTGTGTGTGTGTGTGGGTGTGTGTGTGTGTGTGTGTGTGTGTGTGTATTAGAAGGATAAAGGGTTTGAGCCGCCCCAGAGGATCAAGAAGAGTACCGGCATCCCCCGTTCCTTCATGAAGGAAGTGGACGACCCGTCTATAAAGGGAGCCATGTTGACCAACACCGGCCACTACGCCATCCCTACGATAGACGCGTGAGTTACCTCTGACCTCTGACCCCCCCCTGTTGACCAACACCGGCCACTACGCCATCCCTACGATAGACGCGTGAGTTACCTCTGACCTCCGACCTCTGACCCCCCCTGTTGACCAACACCGGCCACTACGCCATCCCTACGATAGACGCGTGAGTTACTGCCGACCTCTGACCCCCCCCCACCCCCCTGTTGACCAACACCGGCCACTACGCCATCCCTACGATAGACGCGTGAGTTACCTCTGACCTCTGACCCCCCCATGTTGACCAACACCGGCCACTACGCCATCCCTACGATAGACGCGTGAGTTACTGCCGACCTCTGACCCCCCATGTTGACCAACACCGGCCACTACGCCATCCCTACGATAGACGCGTGAGTTACCTCTGACCTCTGACCCCCCATGTTGACCAACACCGGCCACTACGCCATCCCTACGATAGACGCGTGAGTTACCTCCGACCTCTGACCCCCCCCCCCCCCATGTTGACCAACACCGGCCACTACGCCATCCCTACGATAGACGCGTGAGTTACCTCCGACCTCTGACCCCCCCTGTTGACCAACACCGGCCACTACGCCATCCCTACGATAGACGCGTGAGTTACCTCTGACCTCCGACCTCTGACCCCCCTGTTGACCAACACCGGCCACTACGCCATCCCTACGATAGACGCGTGAGTTACTGCCGACCTCTGACCCCCCCCCCCCCCTGTTGACCAACACCGGCCACTACGCCATCCCTACGATAGACGCGTGAGTTACCTCTGACCTCTGACCCCCATGTTGACCAACACCGGCCACTACGCCATCCCTACGATAGACGCGTGAGTTACCTCTGACCTCTGACCCCCCATGTTGACCAACACCGGCCACTACGCCATCCCTACGATAGACGCGTGAGTTACTGCCGACCTATGACCCCCCATGTTGACCAACACCGGCCACTACGCCATCCCTACGATAGACGCGTGAGTTACCTCTGACCTCTGACCCCCTGTTGACCAACACCGCCACTACGCCATCCCTACGATAGACGCGTGAGTTACCTCCGACCTCTGACCCCCCATGTTGACCAACACCGGCCACTACGCCATCCCTACGATAGACGCGTGAGTTACCTCCGACCTCTGATCCCCCTGTTGACCAACACCGGCCACTACGCCATCCCTACGATAGACGCGTGAGTTACCTCCGACCTCTGACCCCCCTGTTGACCAACACCGGCCACTACGCCATCCCTACGATAGACGCGTGAGTTACCTCCGACCTCTGACCCCCTCCCCCTGTTGACCAACACCGGCCACTACGCCATCCCTACGATAGACGCGTGAGTTACCTCCGACCTCTGATCCCCCTGTTGACCAACACCGGCCACTACGCCATCCCTACGATAGACGCGTGAGTTACCTCCGACCTCTGACCCCCCTGTTGACCAACACCGGCCACTACGCCATCCCTACGATAGACGCGTGAGTTACCTCCGACCTCTGACCCCCCCTCCCCCTGTTGACCAACACCGGCCACTACGCCATCCCTACGATAGACGCGTGAGTTACCTCTGACCCCCATGTTGACCAACACCAGCCACTACGCCATCCCTACGATAGACGCGTGAGTTACCTCCACCTCTGACCCCCCTGTTGACCAACACCGGCCACTACGCCATCCCTACGATAGACGCGTGAGTTACCTCCGACCTCTGTTCCCCCCTGTTGACCAACACGCCACTACGCCATCCCTACGATAGACGCGTGAGTTACCTCTGACCCTGACCCCCCCCTCCCCCCTGTTGACCAACACCGGCCACTACGCCATCCCTACGATAGACGCGTGAGTTACCTCTGACCTCTGATCCCCCCTGTTGACCAACACCGGCCACTACGCCATCCCTACGATAGACGCGTGAGTTACCTCCGACCTCTGACCCCCTGTTGACCAACACCGGCCACTACGCCATCCCTACGATAGACGCGTGAGTTACCTCCGACCTCTGACCCCCCTGTTGACCAACACCGGCCACTACGCCATCCCTACGATAGACGCGTGAGTTACCTCCGACCTCTGACCCCCCTGTTGACCAACACCGGCCACTACGCCATCCCTACGATAGACGCGTGAGTTACCTCCGACCTCTGACCCCCCTCCCCTGTTGACCAACACCGGCCACTACGCCATCCCTACGATAGACGCGTGAGTTACCTCCGACCTCTGACCACCCCCTGTTGACCAACACCGGCCACTACGCCATCCCTACGATAGACGCGTGAGTTACCTCTGACCTCTGACCCCCATGTTGACCAACACCGGCCACTACGCCATCCCTACGATAGACGCGTGAGTTACTGCCGACCTATGACCCCCATGTTGACCAACACCGGCCACTACGCCATCCCTACGATAGACGCGTGAGTTACCTCTGACCTCTGACCCCCCTGTTGACCAACACCGGCCACTACGCCATCCCTACGATAGACGCGTGAGTTACCTCCGACCTCTGACCCCCTGTTGACCAACACCGGCCACTACGCCATCCCTACGATAGACGCGTGAGTTACCTCCGACCTCTGACCCCCTGTTGACCAACACCGGCCACTACGCCATCCCTACGATAGACGCGTGAGTTACCTCCGACCTCTGACCCCCTGTTGACCAACACGGCCACTACGCCATCCCTACGATAGACGCGTGAGTTACCTCCGACCTCTGACCCCCCCTGTTGACCAACACCGGCCACTACGCCATCCCTACGATAGACGCGTGAGTTACCTCCGACCTCTGACCCCCTGTTGACCAACACCGGCCACTACGCCATCCCTACGATAGACGCGTGAGTTACCTCCGACCTCTGACCCCCCTGTTGACCAACACCGGCCACTACGCCATCCCTACGATAGACGCGTGAGTTACCTCCGACCTCTGACCCCCCTCCCCTGTTGACCAACACCGCCACTACGCCATCCCTACGATAGACGCGTGAGTTACCTCCGACCCTGACCCCCTGTTGACCAACACCGGCATACGCCATCCCTACGATAGACGCGTGAGTTACCTCCGACCTCTGACCCCTCCCCTGTTGACCAACACCGGCCACTACGCCATCCCTACGATAGACGCGTGAGTTACCTCCGACCTCCCCCTGTTGACCAACACCGGCCACTACGCCATCCCTACGATAGACGCGTGAGTTACCTCCGACCTCTGACCCCCTGTTGACCAACACCGGCCACTACGCCATCCCTACGATAGACGCGTGAGTTACCTCCGACCTCTGACCCCCCCCCCCTGTTGACTAACACCGGCCACTACGCCATCCCTACGATAGACGCGTGAGTTACCTCCGACCTCTGACCACCCCTGTTGACCAACACCGGCCACTACGCCATCCCTACGATAGACGCGTGAGTTACCTCCGACCTCTGACCCCCATGTTGACCAACACCGGCCACTACGCCATCCCTACGATAGACGCGTGAGTTACCTCCGACCTCTGACCTCCCCTGTTGACCAACACCGGCCACTACGCCATCCCTACGATAGACGCGTGAGTTACTGCCGACCTCTGACCCCCCACCCCCTGTTGACCAACACCGGCCACTACGCCATCCCTACGATAGACGCGTGAGTTACCTCTGACCCCCCATGTTGACCAACACCGCCACTACGCCATCCCTACGATAGACGCGTGAGTTACCTCTGACCTCTGACCCCCATGTTGACCAACACCGGCCACTACGCCATCCCTACGATAGACGCGTGAGTTACCTCCGACCTCTATGACCCCCCATGTTGACCAACACCGGCCACTACGCCATCCCTACGATAGACGCGTGAGTTACCTCTGACCTCTGACCCCCCTGTTGACCAACACCGGCCACTACGCCATCCCTACGATAGACGCGTGAGTTACCTCCGACCTCTGACCCCCCATGTTGACCAACACCGGCCACTACGCCATCCCTACGATAGACGCGTGAGTTACCTCCGACCTCTGACCCCCTGTTGACCAACACCGGCCACTACGCCATCCCTACGATAGACGCGTGAGTTACCTCCTGACCTCTGACCCCCCATGTTGACCAACACCGGCCACTACGCCATCCCTACGATAGACGCGTGAGTTACTCCGACCTCTGACCCCCATGTTGACCAACACCGGCCACTACGCCATCCCTACGATAGACGCGTGAGTTACCTCTGACCTCTGACCCCCCTGTTGACCAACACCGGCCACTACGCCATCCCTACGATAGACGCGTGAGTTACCTCCGACCTCTGACCCCCCATGTTGACCAACACCGGCCACTACGCCATCCCTACGATAGACGCGTGAGTTACCTCCGACCTCTGACCCCCCCCCCTGTTGACCAACACCGGCCACTACGCCATCCCTACGATAGACGCGTGAGTTACCTGCCCCTCTGACCCCCCATGTTGACCAACACCGGCCACTACGCCATCCCCGATAGACCGTGAGTTACCTCTGACCTCTGACCCCCTGTTGACCAACACCGGCCACTACGCCATCCCTACGATAGACGCGTGAGTTACCTCCGACCTCTGACCCCCCATGTTGACCAACACCGGCCACTACGCCATCCCTACGATAGACGCGTGAGTTACCTCCGACCTCTGATCCCCCCTGTTGACCAACACCGGCCACTACGCCATCCCTACGATAGACGCGTGAGTTACCTCCGACCTCTGACCCCCTGTTGACCAACACCGGCCACTACGCCATCCCTACGATAGACGCGTGAGTTACCTCCGACCTCTGACCCCCCTCCCCTGTTGACCAACACCGGCCACTACGCCATCCCTACGATAGACGCGTGAGTTACCTCCGACCTCTGATCCCCCCTGTTGACCAACACCGGCCACTACGCCATCCCTACGATAGACGCGTGAGTTACCTCCGACCTCTGACCCCCTGTTGACCAACACCGGCCACTACGCCATCCCTACGATAGACGCGTGAGTTACCTCCGACCTCTGACCCCCCCCCCTGTTGACCAACACCGGCCACTACGCCATCCCTACGATAGACGCGTGAGTTACCTCTGACCCCCTGTTGACCAACACCAGCCACTACGCCATCCCTACGATAGACACGTGAGTTACCTCCGACCTCTGACCCCCCTGTTGACCAACACCGGCCACTACGCCATCCCTACGATAGACGCGTGAGTTACTGCCGACCTCTGACCCCCCCCCCCTGTTGACCAACACCGCCACTACGCCATCCCTACGATAGACGCGTGAGTTACCTCTGACCTCTGACCCCCCATGTTGACCAACACCGGCCACTACGCCATCCCTACGATAGACGTGAGTTACTGACCCCCATGTTGACCAACACCGGCCACTACGCCATCCCTACGATAGACGCGTGAGTTACTGCCGACCTCTGACCCCCATGTTGACCAACACCGGCCACTACGCCATCCCTACGATAGACGCGTGAGTTACCTCTGACCTCTGACCCCCTGTTGACCAACACCGGCCACTACGCCATCCCTACGATAGACGCGTGAGTTACCTCCGACCTCTGACCCCCCCATGTTGACCAACACCGGCCACTACGCCATCCCTACGATAGACGCGTGAGTTACCTCCGACCTCTGACCCCCCTGTTGACCAACACCGGCCACTACGCCATCCCTACGATAGACGCGTGAGTTACCTCCGACCTCTGACCCCCCTGTTGACCAACACCGGCCACTACGCCATCCCTACGATAGACGCGTGAGTTACCTCTGACCCCCCCCCCTGTTGACCAACACCGGCCACTACGCCATCCCTACGATAGACGCGTGAGTTACCTCCGACCTCTGACCCCCCTGTTGACCAACACCGGCCACTACGCCATCCCTACGATAGACGCGTGAGTTACCTCCGACCTCTGACCCCCCTGTTGACCAACACCGGCCACTACGCCATCCCTACGATAGACGCGTGAGTTACCTCCGACCTCTGACCCCCTGTTGACCAACACCGGCCACTACGCCATCCCTACGATAGACGCGTGAGTTACCTCCGACCTCTGACCCCCCTGTTGACCAACACCGGCCACTACGCCATCCCTACGATAGACGCGTGAGTTACCTCCGACCTCTGACCCCCCTCCCCTGTTGACCAACACCGGCCACTACGCCATCCCTACGATAGACGCGTGAGTTACCTCCGACCTCTGATCCCCCTGTTGACCAACACCGCCACTACGCCATCCCTACGATAGACGCGTGAGTTACTCCGACCTCTGACCCCCCTGTTGACCAACACCGGCCACTACGCCATCCCTACGATAGACGCGTGAGTTACCTCCGACCTCTGACCCCCCCCCCCTGTTGACCAACACCGGCCACTACGCCATCCCTACGATAGACGCGTGAGTTACCTCCGACCTCTGACCACCCCCCTGTTGACCAACACCGGCCACTACGCCATCCCTACGATAGACGCGTGAGTTACCTCCGACCTCTGACCCCCCCCATGTTGACCAACACCGGCCACTACGCCATCCCTACGATAGACGCGTGAGTTACCTCCGACCTCTGACCTCCCCCTGTTGACCAACACCGGCCACTACGCCATCCCTACGATAGACGCGTGAGTTACTCCGACCTCTGACCCACCCCCACCCCCTGTTGACCAACACCGGCCACTACGCCATCCCTACGATAGACGCGTGAGTTACCTCTGACCCCCCATGTTGACCAACACCGCCACTACGCCATCCCTACGATAGACGCGTGAGTTACCTCTGACCTCTGACCCCCCATGTTGACCAACACCGGCCACTACGCCATCCCTACGATAGACGCGTGAGTTACTGCCGACCTCTGACCCCCTGTTGACCAACACCGGCCACTACGCCATCCCTACGATAGACGCGTGAGTTACCTCTGACCTCTGACCCCCCATGTTGACCAACACCGGCCACTACGCCATCCCTACGATAGACGCGTGAGTTACCTCGACCTCTGACCCCCCATGTTGACCAACACCGGCCACTACGCCATCCCTACGATAGACGCGTGAGTTACCTGCCGACCTCTGACCCCCCCATGTTGACCAACACCGGCCACTACGCCATCCCTACGATAGACGCGTGAGTTACCTCTGACCTCTGACCCCCCTGTTGACCAACACCGGCCACTACGCCATCCCTACGATAGACGCGTGAGTTACCTCCGACCTCTGACCCCCCATGTTGACCAACACCGGCCACTACGCCATCCCTACGATAGACGCGTGAGTTACCTCCGACCTCTGACCCCCCTGTTGACCAACACCGGCCACTACGCCATCCCTACGATAGACGCGTGAGTTACCTCTGACCTCTGACCCCCATGTTGACCAACACCGGCCACTACGCCATCCCTACGATAGACGCGTGAGTTACTGCCGACCTCTGACCCCCCTGTTGACCAACACCGGCCACTACGCCATCCCTACGATAGACGCGTGAGTTACCTCCGACCTCTGACCCCCCTGTTGACCAACACCGGCCACTACGCCATCCCTACGATAGACGCGTGAGTTACCTCTGACCTCTGACCCCCATGTTGACCAACACCGGCCACTACGCCATCCCTACGATAGACGCGTGAGTTACCTCCGACCTCTGACCCCCATGTTGACCAACACCGGCCACTACGCCATCCCTACGATAGACGCGTGAGTTACCTCTGACCTCTGACCCCCCTGTTGACCAACACCGGCCACTACGCCATCCCTACGATAGACGCGTGAGTTACCTCCGACCTCTGACCCCCTGTTGACCAACACCGGCCACTACGCCATCCCTACGATAGACGCGTGAGTTACCTCCGACCTCTGACCCCCTGTTGTTGCCACTACGCCATCCCTACGATACGTGAGTTACCTCCGACCTCTGACCCCCTGTTGACCAACACCGCCACTACGCCATCCCTACGATAGACGCGTGAGTTACCTCCGACCTCTGACCCCCCTGTTGACCAACACCGGCCACTACGCCATCCCTACGATAGACGCGTGAGTTACCTCCAACCTCTGACCCCCTGTTGACCAACACCGGCCACTACGCCATCCCTACGATAGACGCGTGAGTTACCTCCGACCTCTGACCCCCCTGTTGACCAACACCGGCCACTACGCCATCCCTACGATAGACGCGTGAGTTACCTCCGACCTCTGACCCCCCCATGTTGACCAACACCGGCCACCACGCCATCCCTACGATAGACGCGTGAGTTACCTCCGACCTCTGACCTCCCCTGTTGACCAACACCGGCCACTACGCCATCCCTACGATAGACGCGTGAGTTACCTCCGACCTCTGACCCCCCCATGTTGACCAACACCGGCCACTACGCCATCCCTACGATAGACGCGTGAGTTACCTCCGACCTCTGACCCCCCTGTTGACCAACACCGGCCACTACGCCATCCCTACGATAGACGCGTGAGTTACCTCCGACCTCTGACCCCCCTGTTGACCAACACCGGCCACTCGCCATCCCTACGATAGACGCGTGAGTTACCTCCGACCTCTGACCCCCCCTCCCCCCTGTTGACCAACACCGGCCACTACGCCATCCCTACGATAGACGCGTGAGTTACCTCTGACCCCCCTGTTGACCAACACCGGCCACTACGCCATCCCTACGATAGACGCGTGAGTTACCTCCGACCTCTGACCCCCCTGTTGACCAACACCGGCCACTACGCCATCCCTACGATAGACGCGTGAGTTACCTCCGACCTCTGACCCCCCCCTCCCCCCTGTTGACTAACACCGGCCACTACGCCATCCCTACGATAGACGCGTGAGTTACCTCCGACCTCTGACCACCCCCTGTTGACCAACACCGGCCACTACGCCATCCCTACGATAGACGCGTGAGTTACCTCCGACCTCTGACCCCCCATGTTGACCAACACCGCCACTACGCCATCCCTACGATAGACGCGTGAGTTACCTCCGACCTCTGACCTCCCCTGTTGACCAACACCGGCCACTACGCCATCCCTACGATAGACGCGTGAGTTACTGCCGACCTCTGACCCCACCCCCCTGTTGACCAACACCGGCCACTACGCCATCCCTACGATAGACGCGTGAGTTACCTCTGACCCCCATGTTGACCAACACCGGCCACTACGCCATCCCTACGATAGACGCGTGAGTTACCTCTGACCTCTGACCCCCATGTTGACCAACACCGGCCACTACGCCATCCCTACGATAGACGCGTGAGTTACCTCTGACCTCTGACCCCCCTGTTGACCAACACCGGCCACTACGCCATCCCTACGATAGACGCGTGAGTTACCTCCGACCTCTGACCCCCCATGTTGACCAACACCGGCCACTACGCCATCCCTACGATAGACGCGTGAGTTACCTCCGACCTCTGACCCCCTGTTGACCAACACCGGCCACTACGCCATCCCTACGATAGACGCGTGAGTTACCTCCGACCTCTGACCCCCTGTTGACCAACACCGGCCACTACGCCATCCCTACGATAGACGCGTGAGTTACCTCCGACCTCTGACCCCCCATGTTGACCAACACCGGCCACTACGCCATCCCTACGATAGACGCGTGAGTTACCTCTGACCTCTGACCCCCCATGTTGACCAACACCGGCCACTACGCCATCCCTACGATAGACGCGTGAGTTACTGCCGACCTCTGACCCCCCATGTTGACCAACACCGGCCACTACGCCATCCCTACGATAGACGCGTGAGTTACCTCTGACCTCTGACCCCCCCTGTTGACCAACACCGGCCACTACGCCATCCCTACGATAGACGCGTGAGTTACCTCCGACCTCTGACCCCCCATGTTGACCAACACCGGCCACTACGCCATCCCTACGATAGACGCGTGAGTTACCTCCGACCTCTGACCCCCCTGTTGACCAACACCGGCCACTACGCCATCCCTACGATAGACGCGTGAGTTACCTCCGACCTCTGACCCCCCCCTGTTGACCAACACCGGCCACTACGCCATCCCTACGATAGACGCGTGAGTTACCTCCGACCTCTGACCCCCCCCCTGTTGACCAACACCGGCCACTACGCCATCCCTACGATAGACGCGTGAGTTACTTCCGACCTCCGACCTCTGACCCCCCTGTTGACCAACACCGGCCACTACGCCATCCCTACGATAGACGCGTGAGTTACCTCCGACCTCTGACCCCCCTGTTGACCAACACCGGCCACTACGCCATCCCTACGATAGACGCGTGAGTTACCTCCGACCTCTGACCCCCCTGTTGACCAACACCGGCCACTACGCCATCCCTACGATAGACGCGTGAGTTACCTCCGACCTCTGACCCCCCCCATGTTGACCAACACCGGCCACCACGCCATCCCTACGATAGACGCGTGAGTTACCTCCGACCTCTGACCTCCCCCTGTTGACCAACACCGGCCACTACGCCATCCCTACGATAGACGCGTGAGTTACCTCCGACCTCTGACCCCCCTGTTGACCAACACCGGCCACTACGCCATCCCTACGATAGACGCGTGAGTTACCTCCGACATCTGACCCCCCTGTTGACCAACACCGGCCACTACGCCATCCCTACGATAGACGCGTGAGTTACCTCCGACCTCTGACCCCCCCTCCCCCTGTTGACCAACACCGGCCACTACGCCATCCCTACGATAGACGCGTGAGTTACCTCCGACCTCTGACCCCCCCTGTTGACCAACACCGGCCACTACGCCATCCCTACGATAGACGCGTGAGTTACCTCCGACCTCTGACCCCCCTGTTGACCAACACCGGCCACTACGCCATCCCTACGATAGACGCGTGAGTTACCTCCGACCTCTGACCCCCCCCCCCTGTTGACTAACACCGGCCACTACGCCATCCCTACGATAGACGCGTGAGTTACCTCCGACCTCTGACCCCCCCTGTTGACCAACACCGGCCACTACGCCATCCCTACGATAGACGCGTGAGTTACCTCCGACCTCTGACCCCCCCATGTTGACCAACACCGGCCACTACGCCATCCCTACGATAGACGCGTGAGTTACCTCCGACCTCTGACCTCCCCTGTTGACCAACACCGGCCACTACGCCATCCCTACGATAGACGCGTGAGTTACTGCCGACCTCTGACCCCCCACCCCCTGTTGACCAACACCGGCCACTACGCCATCCCTACGATAGACGCGTGAGTTACCTCTGACCCCCATGTTGACCAACACCGGCCACTACGCCATCCCTACGATAGACGCGTGAGTTACCTCTGACCTCTGACCCCCATGTTGACCAACACCGGCCACTACGCCATCCCTACGATAGACGCGTGAGTTACCTCTGACCTCTGACCCCCCTGTTGACCAACACCGGCCACTACGCCATCCCTACGATAGACGCGTGAGTTACCTCCGACCTCTGACCCCCCCCCATGTTGACCAACACCGGCCACTACGCCATCCCTACGATAGACGCGTGAGTTACCTCCGACCTCTGACCCCCTGTTGACCAACACCGGCCACTACGCCATCCCTACGATAGACGCGTGAGTTACCTCCGACCTCTGACCCCCCTGTTGACCAACACCGGCCACTACGCCATCCCTACGATAGACGCGTGAGTTACCTCCGACCTCTGACCCCCCTGTTGACCAACACCGGCCACTACGCCATCCCTACGATAGACGCGTGAGTTACTTCCGACCTCTGACCCCCTCCCTCCCCCCCTGTTGACCAACACCGGCCACTACGCCATCCCTACGATAGACGCGTGAGTTACCTCCGACCTCTGACCCCCCTGTTGACCAACACCGGCCACTACGCCATCCCTACGATAGACGCGTGAGTTACCTCCGACCTCTGACCCCCCTGTTGACCAACACCGGCCACTACGCCATCCCTACGATAGACGCGTGAGTTACCTCCGACCTCTGACCCCCTGTTGACCAACACCGGCCACTACGCCATCCCTACGATAGACGCGTGAGTTACCTCCGACCTCTGACCCCCTGTTGACCAACACCGGCCACTACGCCATCCCTACGATAGACGCGTGAGTTACCTCCGACCTCTGACCCCCTCCCCCTGTTGACTAACACCGGCCACTACGCCATCCCTACGATAGACGCGTGAGTTACCTCCGACCTCTGACCACCCCCTGTTGACCAACACCGGCCACTACGCCATCCCTACGATAGACGCGTGAGTTACCTCCGACCTCTGACCCCCATGTTGACCAACACCGGCCACTACGCCATCCCTACGATAGACGCGTGAGTTACCTCCGACCTCTGACCCCCCTGTTGACCAACACCGGCCACTACGCCATCCCTACGATAGACGCGTGAGTTACTGCCGACCTCTGACCCCCACCCCCTGTTGACCAACACCGGCCACTACGCCATCCCTACGATAGACGCGTGAGTTACCTCTGACCCCCCATGTTGACCAACACCGGCCACTACGCCATCCCTACGATAGACGCGTGAGTTACCTCTGACCTCTGACCCCCCATGTTGACCAACACCGGCCACTACGCCATCCCTACGATAGACGCGTGAGTTACCTCTGACCTCTGACCCCCCTGTTGACCAACACCGGCCACTACGCCATCCCTACGATAGACGCGTGAGTTACCTCCGACCTCTGACCCCCCCATGTTGACCAACACCGGCCACTACGCCATCCCTACGATAGACGCGTGAGTTACCTCCGACCTCTGACCCCCTGTTGACCAACACCGGCCACTACGCCATCCCTACGATAGACGCGTGAGTTACCTCCGACCTCTGACCCCCCTGTTGACCAACACCGGCCACTACGCCATCCCTACGATAGACGCGTGAGTTACCTCCGACCTCTGACCCCCCTGTTGACCAACACCGGCCACTACGCCATCCCTACGATAGACGCGTGAGTTACTTCCGACCTCTGACCCCCTCCCCCTGTTGACCAACACCGGCCACTACGCCATCCCTACGATAGACGCGTGAGTTACCTCCGACCTCTGACCCCCCTGTTGACCAACACCGGCCACTACGCCATCCCTACGATAGACGCGTGAGTTACCTCCGACCTCTGACCCCCCCTGTTGACCAACACCGGCCACTACGCCATCCCTACGATAGACGCGTGAGTTACCTCCGACCTCTGACCCCCCCTCCCCTGTTGACCAACACCGGCCACTACGCCATCCCTACGATAGACGCGTGAGTTACCTCCGACCTCTGACCCCCTGTTGACCAACACCGGCCACTACGCCATCCCTACGATAGACGCGTGAGTTACCTCCGACCTCTGACCTCCCCCTGTTGACCAACACCGGCCACTACGCCATCCCTACGATAGACGCGTGAGTTACCTCCGACCTCTGACCCCTCCCATGTTGACCAACACCGGCCACTACGCCATCCCTACGATAGACGCGTGAGTTACCTCCGACCTCTGACCCCCCCCCTGTTGACCAACACCGGCCACTACGCCATCCCTACGATAGACGCGTGAGTTACCTCCGACCTCTGACCCCCCTTGTTGACCAACACCGGCCACTACGCCATCCCTACGATAGACGCGTGAGTTACCTCCGACCTCTGACCCCCTTGTTGACCAACACCGGCCACTACGCCATCCCTACGATAGACGCGTGAGTTACCTCCGACCTCTGACCCCCTGTTGACCAACACCGGCCACTACGCCATCCCTACGATAGACGCGTGAGTTAACTCCGACCTCTGACCCCCCTGTTGACCAACACCGGCCACTACGCCATCCCTACGATAGACGCGTGAGTTACCTCCGACCTCTGACCCCCCCTCCCCCTGTTGACCAACACCGGCCACTACGCCATCCCTACGATAGACGCGTGAGTTACCTCCGACCTCTGACCCCCCCTCCCCCTGTTGACCAACACCGGCCACTACGCCATCCCTACGATAGACGCGTGAGTTACCTCTGACCTCTGACCCCCCTGCTGACCAACACCGGCCACTACGCCATCCCTACGATAGACGCGTGAGTTACTGCCGACCTCTGACCCCCCTGCTGACCAACACAGGCCACTACGCCATCCCTACGATAGACGCGTGAGTTACCTCTGACCTCTGACCCCACCCCCTGTTGACCAACACCGGCCACTACGCCATCCCTACGATAGACGCGTGAGTTACCTCCGACCTCTGACCCCCCTCCCCTGTTGACCAACACCGGCCACTACGCCATCCCTACGATAGACGCGTGAGTTACCTCTGACCCCCCACCCCCTGTTGACCAACACCGGCCACTACGCCATCCCTACGATAGACGCGTGAGTTACCTCCGACCTCTGACCCCCTGTTGACCAACACCGGCCACTACGCCATCCCTACGATAGACGCGTGAGTTACCTCGACCTCTGACCCCCTGTTGACCAACACAGGCCACTACGCCATCCCTACCATAGACGCGTGAGTTACCTCCAACCTTTGACCCCCTCCCCCTGTTGACCAACACAGGCCACTACGCCATCCCTACGATAGACGCGTGAGTTACCTCCGACCTCTGACCCACCCCCCCTGTTGACCAACACCGGCCACTACGCCATCCCTACGATAGATGCGTGAGTTACTGCCGACCTCTGACCCCCTGTTGACCAACACCGGCCACTACGCCATCCCTACGATAGACGCGTGAGTTACTGCCGACCTCTGACCCCCCTGTTGACCAACACCGGCCACTACGCCATCCCTACGATAGACGCGTGAGTTACTGCCGACCTCTGACCACCCCCTGTTGACCAACACCGGCCACTACGCCATCCCTACGATAGACGCGTGAGTTACCTCCGACCTCTGACCCACCCCCTCCCCTGTTGACCAACACCGCCACTACGCCATCCCTATGATAGACGCGTGAGTTACCTCCGACCTCTGACCCCCCGCCCCTGTTGACCAACACCGGCCACTACGCCATCCCTACGATAGACGCGTGAGTTACCTCCGACCTCTGACCCCCCATGTTGACCAACACCGGCCACTACGCCATCCCTACGATAGACGCGTGAGTTACCTCCGACCTCTGACCCCCTGTTGACCAACACCGGCCACTACGCCATCCCTACGATAGACGCGTGAGTTACCTCCGACCTCTGACCCCCCGTTGACCAACACCGGCCACTACGCCATCCCTACGATAGACGCGTGAGTTACCTCCGACCTTTGACCCCCCCCTCCCCCCTGTTGACCAACACCGGCCACTACGCCATCCCTACGATAGACGCGTGAGTTACCTCCGACCTCTGACCCCTCCCTGATGTCGGTGTCCTTCCACGTTTCAAATATCCTGATTTGAGGACTAAACAGCAACTTATCAAATCTAATTTTTATTGGTCACAGTCACATGGTTAGCAGATGTTAATGGTCACATGGTTAGCAGATGTTAACGGTCACATGGTTAGCAGATGTTAACGGTCACATGGTTAGCAGATGTTAACGGTCACATGGTTAGCAGATGTTAACGGTCACATGGTTAGCAGATGTTAACGGTCACATGGTTAGCAGATGTTAACGGTCACATGGTTAGCAGATGTTAACGGTCACATGGTTAGCAGATGTTAACGGTCACATGGTTAGCAGATGTTAACGGTCACATGGTTAGCAGATGTTAACGGTCACATGGTTAGCAGATGTTAACGGTCACATGGTTAGCAGATGTTAAAGGTCACATGGTTAGCAGATGTTAATGGTCACATGGTTAGCAGATGTTAATGGTCACATGGTTAGCAGATGTTAATGGTCACATGGTTAGCAGATGTTAATGGTCACATGGTTAGCAGATGTTAATGGTCACATGGTTAGCAGATGTTAATGGTCACATGGTTAGCAGATGTTAACGGTCACATGGTTAGCAGATGTTAATGGTCACATGGTTAGCAGATGTTAATGGTCACATGGTTAGCAGATGTTAACGGTCACATGGTTAGCAGATGTTAACGGTCACATGGTTAGCAGATGTTAATGGTCACATGGTTAGCAGATGTTAATGGTCACATGGTTAGCAGATGTTAATGGTCACATGGTTAGCAGATGTTAACGGTCACATGGTTAGCAGATGTTAATGGTCACATGGTTAGCAGATGTTAACGGTCACATGGTTAGCAGATGTTAACGGTCACATGGTTAGCAGATGTTAATGGTCACATGGTTAGCAGATGTTAATGGTCACATGGTTAGCAGATGTTAATGGTCACATGGTTAGCAGATGTTAATGGTCACATGGTTAGCAGATGTTAACGGTCACATGGTTAGCAGATGTTAACGGTCACATGGTTAGCAGATGTTAACGGTCACATGGTTAGCAGATGTTAATGGTCACATGGTTAGCAGATGTTAATGGTCACATGGTTAGCAGATGTTAATGGTCACATGGTTAGCAGATGTTAATGGTCACATGGTTAGCAGATGTTAATGGTCACATGGTTAGCAGATGTTAATGGTCACATGGTTAGCAGATGTTAATGGTCACATGGTTAGCAGATGTTAATGGTCACATGGTTAGCAGATGTTAACGGTCACATGGTTAGCAGATGTTAACGGTCACATGGTTAGCAGATGTTAACGGTCACATGGTTAGCAGATGTTAACGGTCACATGGTTAGCAGATGTTAACGGTCACATGGTTAGCAGATGTTAACGGTCACATGGTTAGCAGATGTTAACGGTCACATGGTTAGCAGATGTTAACGGTCACATGGTTAGCAGATGTTAACGGTCACATGGTTAGCAGATGTTAACGGTCACATGGTTAGCAGATGTTAACGGTCACATGGTTAGCAGATGTTAACGGTCACATGGTTAGCAGATGTTAACGGTCACATGGTTAGCAGATGTTAACGGTCACATGGTTAGCAGATGTTAATGGTCACATGGTTAGCAGATGTTAATGGTTAGCAGATGTTAATGGTCACATGGTTAGCAGATGTTATATATATACATGAGATGAGTAATGTAGGGTAACATTATAGCTGGTTTAACAGTATATATATATAGATGAGTAATGTAGGGTAACATTATAGCTGGTTTAACAGTATATATATATATATATAGATGAGTAATGTAGGGTAACATTATAGCTGGTTTAACAGTATATATATATAGATGAGTAATGTAGGGTAACATTATAGCTGGTTTAACAGTATATATATATATATATAGATGAGTAATGTAGGGTAACATTATAGCTGGTTTAACAGTATATATATATAGATGAGTAATGTAGGGTAACATTATAGCTGGTTTAACAGTATATATATATATATATATATATATATATATATATAGATGAGTAATGTAGGGTAACATTATAGCTGGTTTAACAGTATATATATATATATATAGATGAGTAATGTAGGGTATGGTAACATTATAGCTGGTTTAACATTATAGCTGGTTTATATATATATATATATAGATGAGTAATGTAGGGTAACATTATAGCTGGTTTAACAGTATATATATACATATGAGATGAGTAATGTAGGTAACATTATAGCTGGTAACATTATAGCTGGTTTAACAGTATATATATATATATATAGATGAGTAATGTAGGGTAACATTATAGCTGGTTTAACATATATATATATATAATATAATATAGCTGGTTTGAGTAATGTAGGGTAACATTATAGCTGGTTTAACAGTATATATATATATATATATATATAGATGAGTAATGTAGGGTAACATTATAGCTGGTTTAACAGTATATATATATATAGATGAGTAATGTAGGGTATGGTAACATTATAGCTGGTTTAACAGTATATATATATATATATAGATGAGTAATGTAGGGTAACATTATAGCTGGTTTAACAGTATATATATATATAGATGAGTAATGTAGGGTAACATTATAGCTGGTTTAACAGTATATATATATATATAGATGAGTAATGTAGATGAGGGTAACATTATAGCTGGTTTAACAGTAACATTATAGCTGGTTTATATATATATATAGATGAGTAATGTAGGGTAACATTATAGCTGGTTTAAACATATATATATATATATATATAGATGTAATGTAGGGTAATGTAGGGTAACATTATAGCTGGTTTAACAGTATATATATATATATATATAGATGAGTAATGTAGGGTAACATTATAGCTGGTTTAACAGTATATATATATAGATGAGTAATGTAGGGTAACATTATAGCTGGTTTAACAGTATATATATATATATATAGATGAGTAATGTAGGGTAACATTATAGCTGGTTTAACAGTATATATATATATAGATGAGTAATGTAGGGTAACATTATAGCTGGTTTAACAGTATATATATATATATATAGAGATGAGTAATGTAGGGTAACATTATAGCTGGTTTAACAGTATATATATATATATATAGATGAGTAATGTAGGGTATGGTAACATTATAGCTGGTTTAACATATATATATATATATAGATGAGTAATGTAGGGTAACATTATAGCTGGTTTAACAGTATATATATATATATATAGATGAGTAATGTAGGGTAGGGTAACATTATAGCTGGTTTAACAGTATATATATATATAGATGAGTAATGTAGGGTAACATTATAGCTGGTTTAACAGTATATATATATATGAGATGAGTAATGTATGGTAACATTATAGCTGGTTTAACAGTATATATATATATATATAGATGAGTAATGTAGGGTAACATTATAGCTGGTTTAACAGTATATATATATATATATATAGATGAGTAATGTAGGGTATGGTAACATTATAGCTGGTTTAACAGTTTAACAGTATATATATATATATATAGATGAGTAATGTAGGGTATGGTAACATTATAGCTGGTTTAACAGTGTATATATATATATATATATAGATGAGTAATGTAGGGTATGGTAACATTATAGCTGGTTTAACAGTATATATATATATATAGATGAGTAATGTAGGGTAACATTATAGCTGGTTTAACAGTATATATATATATATATAGATGAGTAATGTAGGGTAACATTATAGCTGGTTTAACAGTATATATATATATATAGATGAGTAATGTAGGGTAACATTATAGCTGGTTTAACAGTATATATATATATATATATATATAGATGAGTAATGTAGGGTAACATTATAGCTGGTTTAACAGTATATATATATATATATAGATGAGTAATGTAGGGTAACATTATAGCTGGTTTAACAGTATATATATATATATATATGAGATGAGTAATGTAGGGTAACATTATAGCTGGTTTAACAGTATATATATATATATATAGATGAGTAATGTATGGTAACATTATAGCTGGTTTAACAGTATATATATATATAGATGAGTAATGTAGGGTATGGTAACATTATAGCTGGTTTAACAGTATATATATATATAGATGAGTAATGTAGGGTAACATTATAGCTGGTTTAACAGTATATATATATATAGATGAGTAATGTAGGGTAACATTATAGCTGGTTTAACAGTATATATATATATATAGATGAGTAATGTAGGGTAACATTATAGCTGGTTTAACAGTATATATATATATATATAATAGATGAGTAATGTAAGGTATAGGTAACATTATAGCTGGTTTAACAGTATATATATATATATATAGATGAGTAATGTAGGGTAACATTATAGCTGGTTTAACAGTATATATATATAGATGAGTAATGTAGGGTAACATTATAGCTGGTTTAACAGTATATATATATATAGATGAGTAATGTAGGGTATGGTAACATTATAGCTGGTTTAACAGTATATATATATATATATAGATGAGTAATGTAGGGTAACATTATAGCTGGTTTAACAGTATATATATATAGATGAGTAATGTAGGGTAACATTATAGCTGGTTTAACAGTATATATATATATATAGATGAGTAATGTAGGGTAACATTATAGCTGGTTTAACAGTATATATATATATATATAGATGAGTAATGTAGGGTATGGTAACATTATAGCTGGTTTAACAGTATATATATATATATATAGATGAGTAATGTAGGGTAACATTATAGCTGGTTTAACAGTATATATATATATATAGATGAGTAATGTAGGGTATGGTAACATTATAGCTGGTTTAACAGTATATATATATATATATATAGATGAGTAATGTAGGGTAACATTATAGCTGGTTTAACAGTATATATATATATGAGATGAGTAATGTAGGGTATGGTAACATTATAGCTGGTTTAACAGTATATATATATATAGATGAGTAATGTAGGGTAACATTATAGCTGGTTTAACAGTATATATATATATATATATATATATAGATGAGTAATGTAGGGTAACATTATAGCTGGTTTAACAGTATATATATATATATATATAGATGAGTAATGTAGGGTAACATTATAGCTGGTTTAACAGTATATATATATATATAGATGAGTAATGTAGGGTAACATTATAGCTGGTTTAACAGTATATATATATATATAGATGAGTAATGTAGGGTAACATTATAGCTGGTTTAACAGTATATATATATATATATATAGATGAGTAATGTAGGGTAACATTATAGCTGGTTTAACAGTATATATATATATAGATGAGTAATGTAGGGTATGGTAACATTATATAGAGAGGCATTGTTTAAAGTGGCTAGTGATACATTTATTTAGAGATTTGAGTAACCACCTCAGACACGAGCTTTTAGAAAGGTTATGGTTTGCCTGACCTTTAACCCCTGACCTCTAACCCGTACTTAAACCTCTATGTGTGTGTCTCCCCCTCCACAGTGAGGCCTACGCTTTAGGTAAGAAGGAGAGGCCTCCGTTCGTCCCCAGGGACCAGTCCAGTTCCGAGGAGGACGAGGATCCAGTCCCTGATGAGCTCCTCTGTCTCCTCTGCAAAGACCTGATGACTGACGCTGTGGTCATTCCCTGCTGTGGCAACTCCTACTGCGACGACTGTGAGTCGATGCTGTCTCCTCTCCTCAGGTATCCATAGTGACTGACGCTGTCTCCTCTCCTCAGGTATCCATAGTGACTGACGCTGTGGTCATTCCCTGCTGTGGCAACTCCTACTGCGACGACTGTGAGTCGATGCTATCTCCTCTCCTCAGGTATCCATAGTGACTGATGCTGTCTCCTCAGGTATCCATAGTGACTGACGCTGTCTCCTCTCCTCAGGTATCCATAGTGACTGATGCTGTCTCCTCTCCTCAGGTATCCATAGTGACTGACGCTGTGGTCATTCCCTGCTGTGGCAACTCCTACTGCGACGACTGTGAGTCGATGCTATGTCCTCTCCACAGGTATCCATAGTGACTGATGCCGTCTCCTCTCCTCAGGTATCCATAGTGACTGATGCCGTCTCCTCTCCTCAGGTATCCATAGTGACTGATGCCGTCTCCTCTCCTCAGGTATCCATAGTGACTGATGCCGTCTCCTCTCCTCAGGTATCCATAGTGACTGATGCTGTCTCCTCTCCTCAGGTATCCATAGTGACTGATGCTATCTCCTCTCCTCAGGTATCCATAGTGACTGATGCTGTCTCCTCTCCTCAGGTATCCATAGTGACTGATGCTGTCTCCTCTCCTCAGGTATCCATAGTGACTGATGCTGTCTCCTCTCCTCAGGTATCCATAGTGACTGATGCTCTCTCCTCTCCTCAGGTATCCATAGTGACTGATGCTGTCTCCTCAGGTATCCATAGTGACTGATGCTGTCTCCTCTCCTCAGGTATCCGTAGTGACTGATGCTGTCTCCTCTCCTCGGGTATCCATAGTGACTGATGCTGTCTCCTCTCCTCAGGTATCCGTAGTGACTGATGCTGTCTCCTCTCTTCAGGTATCCGTAGTGACTGATGCTGTCTCCTCTCCTCAGGTATCCGTAGTGACTGATGCTGTCTCCTCTCCTCAGGTATCCATAGTGACTGATGCTGTCTCCTCTGGTATCCATAGTGACTGATGCTGTCTCCTCTGGCATCCATAGTGACTGACGCTGTCTCTT
>NW_027040286.1:195000-233620 GCF_034236695.1 Oncorhynchus nerka
CTACTCCCTGCCCCCTCCTGGCTACCCCCTACCCCAGGAGTCACCAACCCCCCTGGGCGCCCCCAACACCCAGCCCCCCCTCGCCGGGAAGCCAATCCCCTCCTCTTCCTTCCTGTCCAAGGATGAGTTCTACAGACAACAGAAGAGGCTGAAGGATAAGTGAGTAAACAGACTGTTGTTCTGACTGTTGTTCTGACTGTTGTTCTGACTGTTGTTCTGACTGTTGTTCTGATAGACTGACTTGTTCTGACTGTTGTTCTGACTGTTGTTCTGATGGACTGACTGTTGTTCTGATAGACTGACTGTTGTTCTGACTGTTGTTCTGACTGTTGTTCTGACTGTTGTTCTGACTGTTGTTCTGACTGTCAGTCTGACTGTTGTTCTGACTGTTGTTCTGATGGACTGACTGTCAGTCTGACTGTTGTTCTGATGGACTGACTGTCAGTCTGACTGTTGTTCTGATGGACTGACTGTCAGTCTGACTGTTGTTCTGATGGACTGACTGTCAGTGTGACTGTTGTTCTGATGGACTGACTGTCAGTCTGACTGTTGTTCTGATGGACTGACTGTCAGTCTGACTGTTGTTCTGACTGCTGTTCTGACTGTTGTTCTGACTGTTGTTCTGACTGTTGTTCTGATGGACTGACTGTCAGTCTGACTGTTGTTCTGATGGACTGACTGTCAGTCTGACTGTTGTTCTGATGGACTGACTGTCAGTCTGACTGTTGTTCTGATGGACTGACTGTCAGTCTGACTGTTGTTCTGATAGACTGACTGTCAGTCTGACTGCTGTTCTGACTGTCGGTCTGACTGTTGTTCTGACTGTTGTTCTGATGGACTGACTGTCAGTCGGACTGTTGTTCTGATGGACTGACTGTCAGTCTGACTGTTGTTCTGATGGACTGACTGTTGTTCTGATGGACTGACTGTCATTCTGACTGTCATTCTGACTGTTGTTCTGATGGACTGACTGTCAGTCTGACTGTTGTTCTGATGGACTGACTGTTGTTCTGATGGACTGACTGTCATTCTGACTGTCATTCTGACTGTTGTTCTGATGGACTGACTGTGTCTGACTGTTGTTCTGATGGACTGATGGACTGACTGTGTCTGACTGTTGTTCTGATGGACTGACTGTGTCTGACTGTTGTTCTGATGGACTGACTGTCAGTCTGACTGTTGTTCTGATGGACTGACTGTCAGTCTGTGTTGTTCTGGTGGACTGACTGTCAGTCTGTGTTGTTCTGATGGACTGACTGTCAGTCTGACTGTTGTTCTGACTGTTGTTCTGATGGACTGACTGTCAGTCTGACTGTTGTTCTGATGGACTGACTGTCAGTCTGACTGTTGTTCTGATGGACTGACTGTCAGTCTGACTGTTGTTCTGATGGACTGACTGTCAGTCTGACTGCTGTTCTGACTGTCGGTCTGACTGTTGTTCTGACTGTTGTTCTGATGGACTGACTGTCAGTCGGACTGTTGTTCTGATGGACTGACTGTCAGTCTGACTGTTGTTCTGATGGACTGACTGTTGTTCTGATGGACTGACTGTCATTCTGACTGTCATTCTGACTGTTGTTCTGATGGACTGACTGTCAGTCTGACTGTTGTCTGACTGTTGTTCTGATGGACTGACTGTCAGTCTGACTGTTGTTCTGATGGACTGACTGTCAGTCTGACTGTTGTTCTGATGGACTGACTGTCAGTCTGACTGTTGTTCTGACTGTTGTTCTGATGGACTGACTATCAGTCTGACTGTTGTTCTGGTGGACTGACTGTCATTCTGACTGTTGGTCTGACTGTTGTTCTGATGGACTGACTGTCAGTCCGACTGTTGTTCTGATGGACTGACTGTCAGTCTGACGGTTGTTCTGACTGTTGTTCTGATGGACTGACTGTCAGTCCGACTGTTGTTCTGATGGACTGACTGTCATTCTGACTGTTGGTCTGACTGTTGTTTTGATGGACTGACTGTCATTCTGACTGTTGGTCTGACTGTTGTTCTGATGGACTGACTGTCAGTCTGGACTGTTGTTCTGATGGACTGACTGTCAGTCTGACTGTTGTTCTGACGGACTGACTGTTGTTCTGACGGACTGACTGTTCTGATGGACTGACTGTCATTCTGATGGGCTGACTGAGGAGTTGATCTTTCAGGTCAGGACTGTCTCATTCTGACTGTCGTTCTGATGGACTGACTGTCATTCTGACTGTCGTTCTGATGGACTGACTGAGGAGTTGAGTTTTGACACCTTTGTGTGATGTCATTCTTCTCTGCTAATATGTATTGTGTGAGCGACTGGGTCTCGTGCCCGCGTGCTGCTCTGACTGTTAGCCCACTGAACTAAAGTCTCAGGCCAAGTCTGTTTCGATCCGCCTCTTAGTTTATCATTGAAAATACGACGGGGAAAACCTTGTTGAACTTTTTACGGTATTGCTTCTCTCGTCTTACTTCTCCTACCGTTGTCCAAATATCTTCCTCCTCCTCCTGTCGTCCCCCAGCTCCGACTGTCGCTACGGTAACCGGGAAGAGTCCAAGCTGGATGAGTTCACCAACGACTTTGCCAAGGAGCTGCTGGAGTACAGAAAGATCCAGAAGGAGAGACGACGCTCTTATTCCAGGTATAATACTCATATAATACAGAAGGAGAGGAGACTCTCTTATTCCAGGTATAATACTCATATAATACAGAAGGAGAGGAGACTCTCTTATTCCAGGTATAATACTCATATAATACAGAAGGAGAGGAGACTCTCTTATTCCAGGTATAATACTCATATAATACAGAAAGGACTCTTATTCCAGGTATAATACTCATATAATCTTATTCCAGGTATAATACTCATATAATACAGAAGGAGAGGAGACTCTTATTCCAGGTATAATACTCATATAATACAGAAGGAGAGGAGACTCTCTTATTCCAGGTATAATACTCATATAATACAGAAGGAGAGGAGACTCTCTTATTCCAGGTATAATACTCATATAATACAGAAGGAGAGGAGACTCTTATTCCAGGTATAATACTCATATAATACAGAAGGAGAGGAGACTCTTATTCCAGGTATAATTCCAGGTATAATACTTATTCCAGGTATAATACTCATATAATACAGAAGGAGAGGAGACTCTCTTATTCCAGGTATAATACTCATATAATACAGAAGGAGAGGAGACTCTTATTCCAGGTATAATACTCATATAATAGGAGAAGGAGACTCTCTTATTCCAGGTATAATACTCATATAATACAGAAGGAGAGGAGACTCTCTTATTCCAGGTATAATACTCATATAATACAGAAGGAGAGGAGACTCTCTTATTCCAGGTATAATACTCATATAATACAGAAGGAGAGGAGACTCTCTTATTCCAGGTATAATACTCATATAATACAGAAGGAGAGAGAGACTCTTATTCCAGGTATAATACTCATATAATACAGAAGGAGAGGAGACTCTCTTATTCCAGGTATAATACTCATATAATACAGAAGGAGAGGAGACTCTCTTATTCCAGGTATAATACTCATATAATACAGAAGGAGAGGAGACTCTCTTATTCCAGGTATAATACTCATATAATACAGAAGGAGAGGAGACTCTCTTATTCCAGGTATAATACTCATATAATACAGAAGGAGAGGAGACTCTCTTATTCCAGGTATAATACTCATATAATACAGAAGGAGAGGAGACTCTCTTATTCCAGGTATAATACTCATATAATACAGAAGGAGAGGAGACTCTTATTCCAGGTATAATACTCATATAATACAGAACTCTCTTATTCCAGGATAACTCTCTTATTCCAGGTATAATACTCATATAATACAGAAGGAGAGGAGACTCTCTTATTCCAGGTATAATACTCATAATACAGGAGAGGAGACTCTTATTCCAGGTATAATACTCATATAATACAGAAGGAGAGGAGACTCTCTTATTCCAGGTATAATACTCATATAATACAGAAGGAGAGGAGACACTCTTATTCCAGGTATAATACTCATATAATACAGAAGGAGAGGAGACTCTTATTCCAGGTATAATACTCATATAATACAGAAGGAGAGGAGACTCTCTTATTCCAGGTATAATACTCATATAATACAGAAGGAGAGGAGACTCTCTTATTCCAGGTATAATACTCATATAATACAGAAGGAGAGGAGACTCTCTTATTCCAGGTATAATACTCATATAATACAGAAGGAGAGGAGACTCTCTTATTCCAGGTATAATACTATATAATACAGAAGGAGAGGAGACTCTCTTATTCCAGGTATAATACTCATATAATACAGAAGGAGAGAGACTCTCTTATTCCAGGTATAATACTCATATAATACAGAAGGAGGAGGAGACTCTCTTATTCCAGGTATAATACTCATATAATACAGAAGGAGAGGAGACTCTCTTATTCCAGGTATAATACTCATATAATACAGAAGGAGAGGAGACTCTTATTCCAGGTATAATACTCATATAATACAGAAGGAGAGGAGACTCTCTTATTCCAGGTATAATACAGATATAATATTCCAGAAGGAGAGGAGACTCTCTTATTCCAGGTATAATACCATATCATATAATACAGAAGGAGAGAGAGAGACTCTTATTCCAGGTATAATACTCATATAATACAGAAGGAGAGGAGACTCTTATTCCAGGTATAATACTATATAATCCAGAAGGAGAGGAGACTCTCTTATTCCAGGTATAATACATATAATACAGAAGGAGAGGAGACTCTCTTATTCCAGGTATAATACTCATATAATACAGAAGGAGAGGAGACTCTCTTATTCCAGGTATAATACTCATATAATACAGAAGGAGAGGAGACTCTCTTATTCCAGGTATAATACTCATATAATACAGAAGGAGAGGAGACTCTCTTATTCCAGGTATAATACTCATATAATACAGAAGGAGAGGAGACTCTCTTATTCCAGGTATAATACTCATATAACTCTCTTATTCCAGGTATAATACTCATATAATACAGAAGGAGAGGAGACTCTCTTATTACAGAAGGAGGTATAATACTATATAATATAATACAGAAGGAGAGGAGACTCTCTTATTCCAGGTATAATACTCATATAATACAGAAGGAGAGGAGACTCTCTTATTCCAGGTATAATACTCATATAATACAGAAGGAGTATAATACTCATATAATACAGAAGGAGAGGAGAGACTCTCTTATTCCAGGTATAATACTCATATAATACAGAAGGAGAGGAGACTCTCTTATTCCAGGTATAATACTCATATAATACAGAAGGAGAGGAGACTCTCTTATTCCAGGTATAATACTCATATAATACAGAAGGAGAGGAGACTCTTATTCCAGGTATAATACTCATATAATACAGAAGGAGAGGAGACTCTCTTATTCCAGGTATAATACTCTTATTCCATATAATCATATAATACAGAAGGAGAGGAGACTCTCTTATTCCAGGTATAATACTCATATAATACAGAATAACTCTCTTATTCCAGGTATAATACTCATATAATACAGAAGGAGAGGAGACTCTCTTATTCCAGGTATAATACTCATATAATACAGAAGGAGAGGAGACTCTCTTATTCCAGGTATAATACTCATATAATACAGAAGGAGAGGAGACTCTCTTATTCCAGGTATAATACTCATATAATACAGAAGGAGAGGAGACTCTCTTATTCCAGGTATAATACTCATATAATACAGAAGGAGAGGAGACTCTCTTATTCATATAATACAGAAGGAGAGGAGACTCTCTTATTCCAGGTATAATACTCATATAATACAGAAGGAGAGGAGACTCTCTTATTCCAGGTATAATACTCATATAATACAGAAGGAGGAGACTCTCTTATTCCAGGTATAATACTCTATAATACAGAAGGAGAGGAGACTCTCTTATTCCAGGTATAATACTCATATAATACAGAAGGAGAGGAGACTCTCTTATTCCAGGTATAATACTCATATAATCCAGAAGGAGAGGAGACTCTTATTCCAGGTATAATACTCATATAATACTCTTATTCCAGGTATAATACTCATATAATACAGAAGGAGAGGAGACTCTCTTATTCCAGGTATAATACTCATATAATACAGAAGGAGAGAGACTCTCTTATTCCAGGTATAATACTCATATAATACTCTCTTATTCCAGGTATAATACTCATATAATACAGAAGGAGAGGAGACTCTCTTATTCCAGGTATAATACTCTTATTCCAGGTATAATAATAACAGAAGGAGAGGAGACTCTCTTATTCCAGGTATAATACTCATATAATACAGAAGGAGAGGAGACTCTCTTATTCCAGGTATAATACTCATATAATACAGAAGGAGAGGAGACTCTCTTATTCCAGGTATAATACTCATATAATACAGAAGGAGAGGAGACTCTCTTATTCCTCTCTTATTCCAGGTATAATACTCATATAATACAGAAGGAGAGGAGACTCTTATTCCTCTTATTCCAGGTATAATACTCATATAATACAGAAGGAGAGGAGACTCTCTTATTCCAGGTATAATACTCATATAATACAGAAGGAGAGGAGACTCTCTTATTCCAGGTATAATACTCATATAATACAGAAGGAGAGGAGACTCTCTTATTCCAGGTATAATACTCATATAATACAGAAGGAGAGGAGACTCTCTTATTCCAGGTATAATACTCATATAATACAGAAGGAGAGGAGACTCTTATTCCAGGTATAATACTCATATAATACAGAAGGAGAGGAGACTCTCTTATTCCAGGTATAATACTCATATAATACAGAAGGAGAGGAGACTCTCTTATTCCAGGTATAATACTCATATAATACAGAAGGAGAGGAGACTCTCTTATTCCAGGTATAATACTCATATAATACAGAAGGAGAGGATACTCATATAATCTCTTCCAGGTATTCCACTCTCTTATTCCAGGTATAATACTCATATAATACAGAAGGAGAGAGACTCTTATTCCATAATAATAATACAGAGAGGAGACTCTCTTATTCCAGGTAAAATACATATAATACAGAAGGAGAGGAGACTCTTATTCCAGGTATAATACTCATATAATACAGAAGGAGAGGAGACTCTCTTATTCCAGGTATAATACTCATATAATACAGAAGGAGAGGAGACTCTCTTATTCCAGGTATAATACTCATATAATACAGAAGGAGAGGAGACTCTCTTATTCCAGGTATAATACTCATATAATACAGAAGGAGAGGAGACTCTCTTATTCCAGGTATAATACTCATATAATACAGAAGGAGAGGAGACTCTCTTATTCCAGGTATAATACTCATATAATACAGAAGATTCCAGGAGGAGAGGAGACTCTCTTATTCCAGGTATAATACTCATATAATACAGAAGGAGAGGAGACTCTTATTCCAGGTATAATACTCATATAATACAGAAGGAGAGGAGACTCTTATTCCAGGTATAATACTCATATAATACAGAAGGAGGAGACTCTCTTATTCCAGGGAGACTCTCTTATTCCAGGTATAATACTCATATAATACAGAAGGAGAGGAGACTCTCTTATTCCAGGTATAATACTCATATAATCCAGAAGGAGAGGAGACTCTCTTATTCCAGGTATAATACTCATATAATACAGAAGGAGAGGAGACTCTCTTATTCCAGGTATAATACTCATATAATACAGAAGGAGAGGAGACTCTCTTATTCCAGGTATAATACTTATTCAGGTATAATACTCAGAAGGAGAGGAGACTCTCTTATTCCAGGTATAATACTCATATAATACAGAAGGAGAGGAGACTCTCTTATTCCAGGTATAATACTCATATAATACAGAAGGAGAGGAGACTCTCTTATTCCAGGTATAATACTCATATAATACAGAAGGAGAGGAGACTCTCTTATTCCAGGTATAATACTCATATAATACAGAAGGAGAGGAGACTCTCTTATTCCAGGTATAATACTCATATAATACAGAAGGAGAGGAGACTCTCTTATTCCAGGTATAAGGAGACTCTTATTCCAGGTAATACTCATATAATACAGAAGGAGAGAGAGACTCTTATTCTTATAATCCAGGAGACTCTCTTATAATACTCATATAATACAGAAGGAGAGGAGACTCTCTTATTCCAGGTATAATACTCATATAATACATACTCATATAAGGAGAGGAGACTCTCTTATTCCAGGTATAATACTCATATAATACAGAAGGAGAGGAGACTCTCTTATTCCAGGTATAATACTCATATAATACAGAAGGAGAGGAGACTCTCTTATTCCAGGTATAATACTCATATAATACAGAAGGAGAGGAGACTCTCTTATTCCAGGTATAATACTCATATAATACAGGAGGAGACTCTCTTATTCCAGGTATAATACTCATATAATACAGAAGGAGAGGAGACTCTCTTATTCCAGGTATAATACTCATATAATACAGAAGGAGAGGAGACTCTTATTCCAGGTATAATACTCATATAATACAGAAGGAGAGGAGACTCTCTTATTCCAGGTATAATACTCATATAATACAGAAGGAGAGGAGACTCTCTTATTCCAGGTATAATTATTCCAGGTATAATACTCATATAATACAGAAGGAGAGGAGACTCTCTTATTCCAGGTATAATACTCATATAATACAGAAGGAGAGACGACGCTCTTATTCCAGGTATAATACTCATATAATACAGAAGGAGAGGAGACTCTCTTATTCCAGGTATAATACTCATATAATACAGAAGGAGAGGAGACTCTCTTATTCCAGGTATAATACTCATATAATAAGGAGACTCTCTTATTCCAGGTATAATACTCATATAATACAGAAGGAGACTCTCTTATTCCAGGTATAATACTCATATAATACAGAAGGAGAGGAGACTCTCTTATTCCCAGGTATAATACTCTTATTCCATAATACTCATATAATACAGAAGGAGGAGACTCTCTTATTCCAGGTATAATACTCATATAATACAGAAAGGGAGTATAATACTCATATAATACAGAAGGAGACTCTCTTATTCCAGGTATAATACTCATATAATACAGAAGGAGAGGAGACTCTCTTATTCCAGGTATAATACTCATATAATACAGAAGGAGAGGAGACTCTCTTATTCCAGGTATAATACTCATATAATACAGAAGGAGAGGAGACTCTCTTATTCCAGGTATAATACTCATATAATACAGAAGGAGAGGAGACTCTCTTATTCCAGGTATAATACTCATATAATACAGAAGGAGAGGAGACTCTTATTCTCTTATACAGAAGGAGAGGAGACTCTCTTAAGGTATAATACTCATATAATAGACTCTTATTCCAGGTATAATACTCATATAATACAGGAGAGGAGACTCTCTTATTCCAGGTATAATACTCATATAATACAGAAGGAGAGGAGACTCTCTTATTCCAGGTATAATACTCATATAATACAGAAGGAGAGGAGACTCTCTTATTCCAGGTATAATACTCATATAATATTCCAGGTATAATACTCATATAATACAGAAGGAGAGGAGACTCTCTTATTCCAGGTATAATACTCATATAATACAGGAGAGGAGACTCTTATTCCAGGTATAATACTCATATAATACAGAAGGAGAGGAGACTCTCTTATTCCAGGTATAATACTCATATAATACAGAAGGAGAGGAGACTCTTATTCCAGGTATAATACTCATATAATACAGAGGAGAGGAGACTCTTATTCCAGGTATAATACTCATATAATACAGAAGGAGAGGAGACTCTCTTATTCCAGGTATAATACTCATATAATACAGAAGGAGAGGAGACTCTCTTATTCCAGGTATAATACTCATATAATACAGAAGGAGAGGAGACTCTCTTATTCCAGGTATAATACTCATATAATACAGAAGGAGAGGAGACTCTCTTATTCCAGGTATAATACTCATATAATACAGAAGGAGAGGAGACTCTCTTATTCCAGGTATAATACTCATATAATACAGAGAGGAGAGGAGGAGACTCTCTTATTCCAGGTATAATACTTATTCATATAATACTCAGAATACAGAGAGGAGAGACTCTCTTATTCCAGGTATAATACTCATATAATACAGAAGGAGAGGAGACTCTCTTATTCCAGGTATAATACTCATATAATACAGAAGGAGAGGAGACTCTCTTATTCCAGGTATAATACTCATATAATACAGAAGGAGAGGAGACTCTCTTATTCCAGGTATAATACTCATATAATACAGAAGGAGAGGAGACTCTCTTATTCCAGGTATAATACTCATATAATACAGGAGAGGAGACTCTCTTATTCCAGGTATAATACTCATATAATACAGAAGGAGAGGAGACTCTCTTATTCCAGGTATAATACTCATAATAATATTCCAGGTATAATACTCATATAATACAGAAGGAGAGGAGACTCTCTTATTCCAGGTATAATACTCATATAATACAGAAGGAGAGGAGACTCTCTCTTATTCCAGGTATAATACTCATATAATACAGAAGGAGAGGAGACCCTCTTATTCCAGGTATAATACTCATATAATACAGAAGGAGAGGAGACTCTCAGGTATAATACTCATATAATACAGAAGGAGAGGACTCTTATTCCAGGTATAATACTCATATAATACAGAAGGAGAGGAGACTCTCTTATTCCAGGTATAATACTCATATAATACAGAAGGAGAGGAGACTCTCTTATTCCAGGTATAATACTCATATAATACAGAAGGAGAGGAGACTCTCTTATTCCAGGTATAATACTCATATAATACAGGAGAGGAGACTCTCTTATTCCAGGTATAATACTCATATAATACAGAAGGAGATGACTCTCTTATTCCAGGTATAATACTCATATAATACAGGAGAGGAGACTCTCTTATTCCAGGTATAATACTCATATAATACAGAAGGAGAGGAGACTCTCTTATTCCAGGTATAATACTCATAATATAAGACTCTCTTATTCCAGGTATAATACTCATATAATACAGAAGGAGAGACTCTCTTATTCCAGGTATAATACTCATATAATACAGAAGGAGAGGAGACTCTCTTATTCCAGGTATAATACTCATATAATACAGAAGGAGAGGAGACTCTCTTATTCCTTATTCCAGACTCTCTTATTCCAGGTATAATACTCATATAATACAGAAGGAGAGGAGACCCTCTTATTCCAGGTAGAATACTCATATAATACAGGAGAGGAGACTCTCTTATTCCAGGTATAATACTCATATAATACAGAAGGAGAGGAGACTCTCTTATTCCAGGTATAATACTCATATAATACAGAAGGAGAGGAGACTCTCTTATTCCAGGTATAATACTCATATAATACAGAAGGAGAGGAGACTCTCTTATTCCAGGTATAATACTCATATAATACAGAAGGAGACTCTCTTATTCCAGGTATAATACTCATATAATACAGGAGAGGAGACTCTCTTATTCCAGGTATAATACTCATATAATACAGAAGGAGAGGAGACTCTTATTCCAGGTATAATACTCATATAATACAGAAGGAGAGGAGACTCTCTTATTCCAGGTATAATACTCATATAATACTCTCTTATTCCAGGTATAATACTCATATAATACAGGAGAGGAGACTCTCTTATTCCAGGTATAATACTCATATAATACAGAAGGAGAGGAGACTCTCTTATTCCAGGTATAATACTCATATAATACAGAAGGAGAGGAGACTCTTATTCCAGGTATAATACTCATATAATACAGAAGGAGAGGAGACTCTCTTATTCCAGGTATAATACTCATATAATCCAGAAGGAGAGGAGACTCTCTTATTCCAGGTATAATACTCATATAATACAGAAGGAGAGGAGACTCTTATTCCAGGTATAATACTCATATAATACAGAAGGAGAGGAGACTCTCTTATTCCAGGTATAATACCAGGACTCTCTTATTAATACTCATATAATACAGAAGGAGAGGAGACTCTCTTATTCCAGGTATAATACTCATATAATACAGAAGGAGAGGAGACTCTTATTCCAGGTATAATACATATAATACAGAAGGAGAGAGAGACTCTTATTCCAGGTATAATACTCATATAATACAGAAGGAGAGGAGACTCTCTTATTCCAGGTATAATACTCATATAATACAGAAGGAGAGGAGACTCTCTTATTCCAGGTATAATACTCATATAATACAGGAGAGGAGACTCTCTTATTCCAGGTATAATACTCATATAATACAGAAGGAGAGGAGACTCTCTTATTCCAGGTATAATACTCATATAATACAGAAGGAGAGGAGACTCTCTTATTCCAGGTATAATACTCATATAATACAGAAGGAGAGGAGACTCTCTTATTCCAGGTATAATACTCATATAATACAGAAGGAGAGGAGACTCTCTTATTCCAGGTATAATACTCATATAATACAGAAGGAGAGGAGACTCTCTTATTCCAGGTATAATACTCATATAATACAGAAGGAGAGGAGACTCTCTTATTCCAGGTATAATACTCATATAATACAGAAGGAGAGGAGACTCTCTTATTCCAGGTATAATACTCATATAATACAGAAGGAGAGGAGACTCTCTTATTCCAGGTATAATACTCATATAATACAGAAGGAGAGGAGACTCTCTTATTCCAGGTATAATACTCATATAATACAGAAGGAGAGGAGACTCTCTTATTCCAGGTATAATTCCAGGTATAATACTCATATAATACAGAAGGAGAGGAGTATAATACTCATATAATCTCTTATTCCAGGTATAATACTCATATAATACAGAAGGAGAGGAGACTCTCTTATTCCAGGTATAATACTCATATAATACAGAAGGAGAGGAGACTCTCTTATTCCAGGTATAATACTCATATAATACAGAAGGAGAGGAGACTCTCTTATTCCAGGTATAATACTCATATAATACAGAAGGAGAGGAGACTCTCTTATTCCAGGTATAATACTCATATAATACAGAAGGAGAGGAGACTCTCTTATTCCAGGTATAATACTCATATAATACAGAAGGAGAGGAGACTCTTATTCCAGGTATAATACTCATATAATACAGAAGGAGAGACTCTCTTATTCCAGGTATAATACTCATATAATACAGAAGGAGAGGAGACTCTCTTATTCCAGGTATAATACTCATATAATACAGAAGGAGAGGAGACTCTCTTATTCCAGGTATAATACTCATATAATACAGAAGGAGAGGAGACTCTTATTCCAGGTATAATACTCATATAATACAGAAGGAGAGGAGACTCTCTTATTCCAGGTATAATACTCATATAATACAGAAGGAGAGGAGACTCTCTTATTCCAGTATAATACTCATATAATAATACTCATATAATACAGAAGGAGAGGAGACTCTCTTATTCCAGGTATAATACTCATATAATACAGAAGGAGAGGAGACTCTCTTATTCCAGGTATAATACTCATATAATACAGAAGGAGAGGAGACTCTCTTATTCCAGGTATAATACTCATATAATACAGAAGGAGAGGAGACTCTCTTATTCCAGGTATAATACTCATATAATACAGAAGGAGAGGAGACTCTCTTATTCCAGGTATAATACTCATATAATACAGGAGAGGAGACTCTTATTCCAGGTATAATACTCATATAATCCAGGTAGAAGACTCTCTTATTCCATACTCATATAATACAGAAGGAGAGGAGACTCTCTTATTCCAGGTATAATACTCATATAATACAGAAGGAGAGGAGACTCTCTTATTCCAGGTATAATACTCATATAATACAGAAGGAGAGGAGACTCTTATTCCAGGTATAATACTCATATAATACAGAAGGAGAGGAGACTCTCTTATTCCAGGTATAATACTCATATAATACAGAAGGGGAGACTCTCTTATTCCAGGAGACAGAAGGAGAGGAGACTCTTATTCCAGGTATAATACTTATTCCAGGTATAATACTCATATAATACAGGAGAGGAGACTCTTATTCCAGGTATAATACTCATATAATACAGAAGGAGAGGAGACTCTCTTATTCCAGGTATAATACTCATATAATACAGAAGGAGAGGAGACTCTCTTATTCCAGGTATAATACTCATATAATACAGAAGGAGAGGAGACTCTCTTATTCCAGGTATAATACTCATATAATACAGAAGGAGAGGAGACTCTCTTATTCCAGGTATAATACTCATATAATACAGAAGGAGAGGAGACTCTCTTATTCCAGGTATAATACTCATATAATACAGAAGGAGAGGAGACTCTTATTCCAGCTATAATACTCATATAATACAGAAGGAGAGACGACGCTCTTATTCCAGGTATAATACTCATATAATACAGAAGGAGAGGAGACTCTCTTATTCCAGGTATAATACTCATATAATACAGAAGGAGAGGAGACTCTCTCTTATTCCAGGTATAATACTCATATAATACAGAAGGAGAGGAGACTCTCTTATTCCAGGTATAATACTCATATAATACAGAAGGAGAGGAGACTCTCTTATTCCAGGGAGAGGAGACTCTCTTATTCCAGGTATAATACTCATATAATACAGAAGGAGACTCTCTGAGACTCTCTTATTCCAGGTATAATACTCATATAATACAGAAGGAGAGGAGACTCTCTTATTCCAGGTACAGATAATACTCATATAATACAGAAGGAGAGGAGACTCTCTTATTCCAGGTATAATACTCATATAATCTTATTCCAGGTATAATACTCATATAATACAGAAGGAGAGGAGACTCTCTTATTCCAGGTATAATACTCATATAATACAGAAGGAGAGGAGACTCTCTTATTCCAGGTATAATACTCATATAATACAGAAGGAGAGGAGACTCTCTTATTCCAGGTATAATACTCATATAATCCAGAAGGAGAGGAGACTCTCTTATTCCAGGTATAATACTCATATAATACAGAAGGAGAGGAGACTCTCTTATTCCAGGTATAATACTCATATAATCCAGAAGGAGAGGAGACTCTCTTATTCCAGGTATAATACTCATATAATACAGAAGGAGAGGAGACTCTCTTATTCCAGGTATAATACTCATATAATACAGAAGGAGAGGAGACTCTCTTATTCCAGGTATAATACTCATATAATACAGAAGGAGAGGAGACTCTCTTATTCCAGGTATAATACAGAAGGAGAGGAGACTCTCTTATTCCAGGTATAATACTCATATAATACAGAAGGAGAGGAGACTCTCTTATTCCAGGTATAATACTCATATAATACTCTTATTCCAGGTATAATACTCATATAATACAGAAGGAGAGGAGACTCTCTTATTCCAGGTATAATACTCATATAATACAGAAGGAGAGGAGACTCTTATTCCAGGTATAATACTCATATAATACAGAAGGAGAGGAGACTCTCTTATTCCAGGTATAATACTCATATAATACAGAAGGAGAGGAGACTCTCTTATTCCAGGTATAATACTCATATAATACAGGAGAGGAGTTTCTCTTAGTCCAGGTATAATAGTATAATACAGAAGGAGAGGAGACTCTTATTCCAGGTATAATACTCATATAATAGAACATAGAGACTCTCTTATTCCACTATACTCATTAATCTGTATTCCATATAATACTCATATAATAGTATTCTATAATACAGAAGGAGAGAGACTATAGTATTCTAATACTAATCCAGTATAATACTCATATAATTCTCTCCAGGTATAATACTCGTATAATACCCTCTCCATCTAGTCCATATTCTATCTCTGAAAAATAGTATTCTTTACTCATATAATAGTATTCTATACTACTAACACTTAATCTCTTCCCCATCTCTCTCTTTCTCTCTCTCCATCTGTCCATTTCTCTCTCTCTGTCCATCTGTCTCTCTCTGTGTCTCTCTTTCTCTCCATCTGTCCATTTATCTCTCTCTGTCCATTTCTCTCTCTCTCTCCATCTGTCCATTTCTCTGTCTCTGTCTCTCTCTCTCTCTCTGTCTCTCTCTCTGTCTCTCTCTGTCTCTTTCTCTCTCTCTCTCTGTCTCTTTCTCTCTCTCTCCATCTATCCATTTCTCTCTCTGTCTCCAGGTCTAGGTCGTCCTACAGTAGCTCATCCTACTCCAAATCCCGTTCCCGTTCTCGTTCGTACTCCCGTTCCTCCAGTCGTTCCAGATCCCGTTCCAGATCCAGATCCCGTTCCAGGTCTTACTCCCGCTCTTCTCCGTACTCCCGCCGCCACGGACGACCTCGCGGCTACCGCTCCCGTTCCCGTGGCTACCGCCGATCACGCTCGCCGCCGCCTTTCAGGGACGGTGGAGGGGCGGGACGGGGGAGAGGACGGGGACGAGGTTACCGGTCGCGCTCTAGATCACCTGGCCATGGGGGGTACCGGACCCACACTCCTCCACCCCCAAGCTCCCGGAAGCCTGCCGCTGCTGGAGCGCCACCGGAGGGTGAGAGGAAGTACCCGGGCCGGACCCGGGAGAGGGATCGGGAGCCGGCGGTGTTCGACCGAGGTCCAGAGCACAAAGACCCGTACGAGAGGGAGAGGTACCGGGAGTGGGAGAAGGAGTACAGGGAATGGTATGAGAAATACTACAAAAACTACAACTCCCACAACCCTCCTCCCAATAACCCCCCTCCCTACAGGGGCCGACCCCCCCTTGGTTTCGCCCCCGCCCCTGTGGCACCCCCAGCCGGACGAGACAGAGACCCCTACAACCCTCCTCCACCCTCGGACTTCTACCCCTCCCCCCGACCCCGCCCGGACCGTGGATCCTCCCCCTTCAGTCGAGGGAGGAGGCGAGGTGAGGGCTATCCTCCTCCTCCCTCACACCCCTCCCCCAGGGGCAGGAACCAGCCAATGACTTATCAGGAGAAGTGTGCTGAGCAGTTTGGAACTCTGCCGCTGTCCCGGTCAGCCAATCAGGATCATCAGACGCCACTGAAGGTCGCAAAGGGTGAGAGAGATCCGTCGTCGAGCGCCGCCTCTCCCGCGGTCACTGTGACCTCCGACCTGAAAGAGCAGAAGCACAGGAAGAGGAAGAAGAGGAGGACTGAGCAGGGGAGAGGGGGAGGGGAGTCCTTCAGTGCTTCTGACTCTACGGACGACGCTCGGAAAGAGGAGAAGAAGAAGAAGAGAACCGGGAGTACTCCCGTTGGTTCGTCAAGCCATGACGACTCCACCCCAGTACGGGACGAGCCAATAGACAGCGACGCCTCAGACTCAGTCCCGGACAAAGCTGATAGGTGGACCAGGGACAGTAAGGAGGAGGAAGTGAGGAGAAACAGTGACAGGGTCTATAAACGTGGACCGGACTCCAGCGTAGCGAGGAAAGACTCATCGTCCAAGAGCTGGAAGACCGTTAGAGAGACAGACCTGGACCAGACCGGTACAGACCGGGACAAGACCGGTACAGACCGGGACCAGACCGGTACAGCCGGTTTAGCCTACCGGAAGACGTCTCTAACAGAACCGTCAGCCAAACGGGTCAAAGATGAATCTATTCCTCTCCAACCAGACTCTTGCACCTCCCCCCAGAGAGAGATGGAACTGCAACACCCTGCGCCCCTAGCATCAGCTCCCAAACGACCTCCTCCTAAACCCCACGCAGACCAGCTTGACACAGTTAGAATCAACCCAGACCTATTCAAACCGGTTAGAACCGACCCAAACCAGTTTAAACCTGTCAGAACCGACCCAGACCAGTTTAAACCTGTCAGAACCGACCCAAACCAGTTTAAACCTGTCAGAACCGACCCAGACCAGTTTAAACCTGTCAGAACCGACCCAAACCAGTTTAATCCGGTTAGAACCGGCCCGGATCAGTTTAGAACAGACCTGGACCATTCCAGACCAGCCAAGGAGGAGCAGAGAGGGAAGAGAGATCCAGGGTTTCGGCAGGACAGGGGCTCAGGGAGAGAGGACAAGCCCAGGAGAGAGGCTGACATCAGGATGGGTAGAGAACAGGAGAGAGACCCTGACAAAGCTCCAGACACCAAGTCTGAGAAGAGGAGGATGAGGAAGGAGGAGGAGGAGAAGAAGAGGAAGACGAGAAAGGAGGAGAGGACTATGTCTGATAAGGAGATGGAGGTGCCCCGAATCAAATCTCCCGGAGTGGAGCTCACCGAGACTGTAAAACTCTGCAACCTCAAACGTGACGTAGAGGAGGAGAGGGCTTCCGTACGGCCTCTGATGGAGAGTGGGATGAAAGCTCCAGACACCAAGTCTGAGAAGAGGAGGAGGAGGGAGGAGGAAGAGGAGGAGGAGAAGGCTTCCGTAAGGCCTCTGATGGAGAGTGGGATGAAAGGAGGAGAACCTCAGAGGAAGATTAAGACCAACAGAGAAGAAGGGAGGAGGGCCGGCAAGCTTGCGGGCGTGGCCGGAACAGAGGCAGCCAATCAGAGCAGCTATATAAAGGGAAGCGTGGAGAGGAGCAAAGCCAAGAGGAACCGTAAGGTCCTAGCGTCCGACGGACCGGGAACCACCGTGGACTACACCAGGTGAGACTGGCTGTGTGGAAAACTGATTGTTTCATCTAGTAGTAACGAGTGTCTAGCTGAGTGGGTTGACAGGAGGTCTGTCTGGGATAACAGTGTCAATGTCAAGTCATGATACAGTCCTACCCAATCCCCCAGGGGGCAGTAGTCCTGTGAGGAGGAGGAGGAAGAGGAGGAGGTGTCTATATTAACTATGTGTTGTTGTGTATTACATCACCAGTCCACCAGGGGGCAGTAGTCCTGTGTGGAGGAGGAGGAGGAAGAGGAGGAGGTGTCTATATTAACTAGTTGCTCCTACCCTCTACTTTTTTGAACATTTTGTTAAAAATCGCGCAACATTTCAGCGCCCTGCTACTCATGCCAGGAATATAGTACGTTCATATGGTTAGAATGTGTGGATAGGAAACCCTCGGACGTTTTTAAAACTGGTTAAATCACGACTGTGGCTATTACATAACGTGCGTTACATCGGAAAGCGCAGGAAAACCTGATCACAGAAAATGGAAATAAATATCCTTGCGCCACTTCCAGCAATTGTTAACAGTGAGCCGAATTAGATAAGACCGAGCATTCAACTCCCACAGCATCCCCATGTAGTCGAGTATCTTGTGAATTTAATCATCTTTGATTCTTGGTTGAACCGAAAGAGGGGCACCGCTTACCTCCGGTCTCCGCCCAGATCATTCCGGAAGAGCTCTCTCCTGAAATTTTTTCCAAGACGACAGCTAATGATATTTACATCGCCTACGGATGATTTTTATCGCTTATTAACGTTTACTAATACCTAAAGTAGCATTACAAACGTATTTCGAAGTGTTTTGTGAAAGTTTATCGTCTACTTTTTGAATTTTAAAAAATGACGTTACGTTGTGAAATCGCTGTTTTTTTCGTTTATCACACAGTCTACATATAACGATATCTTGGCTTTATATGGCCCGATTTAATCGAAATAAAGACCCAAATAGTGTTTATGGGACATCTAGGAGTGCCAACAAAGAAGATGGTGAAAGGTAATGACTGTTTTCTATTTTATTGTGCGGTTTGTGTAACGCCGAAATGCTAATTATTTTGTTTACGTCCCCTGCTGTGCTTTTCTGTTGTAGTGTATTGGTGCATGCTATCAGATAATAGCTTCTCATGCTGGCGCCGAAAAGCATTTTAAAAATCTGACTTGTTGCCTGGATTCACAACGAGTGTAGCTTTAATTTGATACCCTGCATGTGTATTTTAATGAACTTTTGAGTTTTAACTAATACTATTAGCATTTAGCGTAGCGCATTTGCATTTCCAGAGCTCTAGTTGGGACGCAAGCGTCCCAGGTAGAGGTAAGAGGTTAACTATGTGTTGTTGTGTATTACATCACCAGTCCACCAGGGGGCAGTAGTCCTGTGTGGTGGAGGAGGAGGAGGCAGAGGAGGAGGTGTCTATATTAACTATGTGTTGTTGTGTATTACATCACCAGTCCACCAGGGGGCAGTAGTCCTGTGGTGGAGGAGGAGGAGGAAGAGGAGGAGGTGTCTATATTAACTATGTGTTGTTGTGTATTACACCACCAGTCCTCCAGGGGGCAGTAGTCCTGTGAGGAGGAGGAGGAGGTGTCTATATTAACTATGTGTTGTTGTGTATTACACCACCAGTCCCCCAGGGGGCAGTAGTCCTGTGTGGAGGAGGAGGAGGTGTCTATATTAACTATGTGTTGTTGTGTATTACACCACCAGTCCTCCAGGGGGCAGTAGTCCTGTGTGGAGGAGGAGGTGGTGTCTATATTAACTATGTGTTGTTGTGTATTACACCACCAGTCCCCCAGGGGGCAGTAGTCCTGGGAGGAGGAGGAGGTGTCTATATTAACTATGTGTTGTTGTGTATTACACCACCAGTCCCCCAGGGGGCAGTAGTCCTGTGTGGAGGAGGAGGAGGAGGTGTCTATATTAACTATGTGTTGTTGTGTATTACACCACCAGTCCTCCAGGGGGCAGTAGTCCTGTGTGGAGGAGGAGGAGGTGTCTATATTAACTATGTGTTGTTGTGTATTACACCACCAGTCCTCCAGGGGGCAGTAGTCCTGTGTGGAGGAGGAGGTGGTGTCTATATTAACTATGTGTTGTTGTGTATTACACCACCAGTCCCCCAGGGGGCAGTAGTCCTGGGAGGAGGAGGAGGTGGTGTCTATATTAACTATGTGTTGTTGTGTATTACACCACCAGTCCCCCAGGGGGCAGTAGTCCTGTGTGGAGGAGGAGGAGGTGTCTATATTAACTATGTGTTGTTGTGTATTACATCACCAGTCCTCCAGGGGGCAGTAGTCCTGTGTGGAGGAGGAGGAGGTGTCTATATTAACTATGTGTTGTTGTGTATTACACCACCAGTCCCCCAAGGGGCAGTAGTCCTGTGTGGAGGAGGAGGAGGTGTCTATATTAACTATGTGTTGTTGTGTATTACACCACCAGTCCCCCAGGGGGCAGTAGTCCTGTGAGGAGGTGGAGGAGGAGGAAGAGGAGGAGGTGTCTATATTAACTGTGTTGTTGTGTATTACACCACCAGTCCTCCAGGGGGCAGTAGTCCTGTGTGGAGGAGGAGGAGGAGGAGGTGTCTATATTAACTATGTGTTGTTGTGTATTACACCACCAGTCCCCCAGGGGGCAGTAGTCCTGTGAGGAGGTGGAGGAGGAGGTGGTGTCTATATTAACTATGTGTTGTTGTGTATTACACCACCAGTCCTCCAGGAGGCAGTAGTCCTGTGAGGAGGTGGAGGAGGAGGAGGTGTCTATATTAACTATGTGTTGTTGTGTATTACACCACCAGTCCTCCAGGGGGCAGTAGTCCTGTGTGGAGGAGGAGGAGGAGGTGTCTATATTAACTATGTGTTGTTGTGTATTACACCACCAGTCCCCCCAGTCCTCCATGTGTTGGGGCAGTAGTCCTGTGTGGAGGAGGAGGAGGTGTCTATATTAACTATGTGTTGTTGTGTATTACACCACCAGTCCTCCAGGGGAGGCAGTAGTCCTGTGTGGAGGAGGAGGAGGTGTCTATATTAACTATGTGTTGTTGTGTATTACACCACCAGTCCCCCAGGGGGCAGTAGTCCTGTGAGGAGGAGGAGGAGGAGGTGTCTATATTAACTATGTGTTGTTGTGTATTACACCACCAGTCCTCCAGGGGGCAGTAGTCCATGTGGAGGAGGAGGAGGAGGTGTCTATATTAACTATGTGTTGTTGTGTATTACACCACCAGTCCCCCAGGGGCAGTAGTCCTGTGTGGAGGAGGAGGAGGTGTCTATATTAACTATGTGTTGTTGTGTATTACACCACCAGTCCCCCAGGGGCAGTAGTCCTGTGAGGAGGTGGAGGAGGAGGAGGTGTCTATATTAACTATGTGTTGTTGTGTATTACACCACCAGTCCTCCAGGGGGCAGTAGTCCTGTGAGGAGGAGGAGGAGGTGTCTATATTAACTATGTGTTGTTGTGTATTACACCAGTCCCCCAGTCCCCCAGGGGCAGTAGTCCTGGAGGAGGAGGAGGAGGTGGTGTCTATATTCACTATGTGTTGTTGTGTATTACACCACCAGTCCCCCAGGGGGCAGTAGTCCTGTGAGGAGGAGGAGGTGGGGTCTATATTAACTATGTGTTGTTGTGTATTACACCACCAGTCCTCCAGGGGGCAGTAGTCCTGTGTGTGGCGATGGATCAGAGGGCAGAGCAGAGCAGAGGAAGACTGTCGTTAAAACACTGGAGGAGTACACCAATGACAGCTCAGCACCTGCTGACGGTCACATAGTCCTCATACAGGTCAGACACACAGCTCTACACCTGTTAGACTAGATAGTACTCATACAGGTCAGAGACACGGCTCTACACCTGTTAGACTAGATAGTACTCACACAGCTCTACACCTGTTAGACTAGATAGTACTCACACAGCTCTACACCTGTTAGACTAGATAGTACTCATACAGCTCTACACCTGTTAGACTAGATAGTACTCATACAGGAGACACACAGCTCTACACCTGTTAGACTAGATAGTACTCATACAGGTCAGAGACACGGCTCTACACCTGTTAGACTAGATAGTACTCATACAGGTCAGAGACACGGCTCTACACCTGTTAGACTAGATAGTACTCATACAGGTCAGAGACACAGCTCTACACCTGTTAGACTAGATAGTACTCATACAGGAGACACACAGCTCTACACCTGTTAGACTAGATAGTACTCATACAGGTGACACACAGCTCTACACCTGTTAGATTAGATAGTACTCATACAGGTCAGAGACACACAGCTCTACACCTGTTAGACTAGATAGTACTCATACAGGTCAGAGACACACAGCTCTACACCTGTTAGATTAGATAGTACTCATACAGGTCAGAGACACACAGCTCTACACCTGTTAGACTAGATAGTACTCATACAGCTCTACACCTGTTAGACTAGATAGTACTCATACAGGTCAGACACACACGGCTCTACACCTGTTAGACTAGATAGTACTCATACAGGTCAGACACACAGCTCTACACCTGTTAGACTAGATAGTACTCATACAGGAGACACACAGCTCTACACCTGTTAGACTAGATAGTACTCATACAGGTCAGAGACACACAGCTCTACACCTGTTAGACTAGATAGTACTCATACAGGAGACACACAGCTCTACACCTGTTAGACTAGATAGTACTCATACAGGAGACACACAGCTCTACACCTGTTAGACTAGATAGTACTCATACAGGTCAGAGACACACAGCTCTACACCTGTTAGACTAGATAGTACTCATACAGGAGACACACAGCTCTACACCTGTTAGACTAGATAGTACTCATACAGGGAGACACACAGCTCTACACCTGTTAGACTAGATAGTACTCATACAGGTCAGAGACACACAGATCTACACCTGTTAGACTAGATAGTACTCATACAGGAGACACACAGCTCTACACCTGTTAGACTAGATAGTACTCATACAGGTCAGAGACACACAGCTCTACACCTGTTAGACTAGATAGTACTCATACAGGAGACACACAGCTCTACACCTGTTAGACTAGATAGTACTCATACAGGAGACACACAGCTCTACACCTGTTAGACTAGATAGTACTCATACAGGTCAGAGACACACAGCTCTACACCTGTTAGACTAGATAGTACTCATACAGGTCAGAGACACACAGCTCTACACCTGTTAGACTAGATAGTACTCATACAGCTCTACACCTGAGACACACAGACACACTCTACACCTGTTAGACTAGATAGTACTCATACAGGTCAGAGACACACAGCTCTACACCTGTTAGACTAGATAGTACTCATACAGGTCAGAGACACACAGCTCTACACCTGTTAGACTAGATAGTACTCATACAGGAGACACACAGCTCTACACCTGTTAGACTAGATAGTACTCATACAGGAGACACACAGCTCTACACCTGTTAGACTAGATAGTACTCATACAGGTCAGAGACACAGCTCTACACCTGTTAGACTAGATAGTACTACATACAGATAGGAGACACACAGCTCTACACCTGTTAGACTAGATAGTTCTCATACAGGAGACACACAGCTCTACACCTGTTAGACTAGATAGTACTCATACAGGTCAGACACACAGCTCTACACCTGTTAGACTAGATAGTACTCATACAGGAGACACACAGCTCTACACCTGTTAGACTAGATAGTACTCATACAGGAGACACACAGCTCTACACCTGTTAGACTAGATAGTCCTCATACAGGTCAGAGACACACAGCTCTACACCTGTTAGACTAGATAGTACTCATACAGGAGACACACAGCTCTACACCTGTTAGACTAGATAGTACTCATACAGGTCAGAAACACACAGCTCTACACCTGTTAGACTAGATAGTACTCATACAGGTCAGACACACAGCTCTACACCTGTTAGACTAGATAGTACTCATACAGGAGACACACAGCTCTACACCTGTTAGACTAGATAGTACTCATACAGGTCAGAGACACAGCTCTACACCTGTTAGACTAGATAGTTCTCATACAGCTCTACACCTGTTAGACTAGATAGTTCTCATACAGGAGACACACAGCTCTACACCTGTTAGACTAGATAGTACTCATACAGGAGACACACAGCTCTACACCTGTTAGACTAGATAGTACTCATACAGGTCAGAGACACACAGCTCTACACCTGTTAGACTAGATAGTACTCATACAGCTCTACACCTGTTAGACTAGATAGTTCTCATACAGGAGACACACAGCTCTACACCTGTTAGACTAGATAGTTCTCATACAGGAGACACACAGCTCTACACCTGTTAGACTAGATAGTACTCATACAGGAGACACACAGCTCAGACGTGTTCTCTTCTCTTCTCTCCTCGTCCAGGTCCCTCGCTCCAAGTGGGAGAAGGAGGACTATGAATCAGAGGAAGAGGAAGGAGGAGGGGTCAGGGTTCAACAGCCTACACCTGTTGACTCACCCCCTCCCTCCCTTTCCCACCTGGACCCAGCATCACCGTGACGACGGAGACGGAGGCAGGGCGAAGGAAAGAGAGGGACTGTACCTTTCCCAAGCCAGAGAGAACTATGTCCCTGTTCTAGTGGCAGAGACAGAGAAGACGGCCTGCAGGATGGAAAACACACCTGTTAGACAGACCCCATCCCTCCTGAGAAAGACGGAGAGACAGGAGAGAGAGAGAGATCAGTTAAAGGAAAAGGAGAGGGATAAAGAACGGGACAGAGAGCGGGGGAAAGAGAGAGAAAGAGAGAGGGAACACAGGGGTTTCTGACAAAGATATGGACAGACCGAGAAACCCCCTCCCTCCCTCCCTCTCAGCTGGCTGGAGAGAGAGAGAGAGAGAAGGAGAGAGGACGGGGAGAGAGGGAGCTGTACCTTTCCAGCAGTGAGAAGAGCTCTCAGTGGCGGAGAAGAGAGAGAGAGAAGGAGAGACCCCATCCCTCCTGGGAGAGAGGGAGAGACACATCAGTGAGAAGAGCTCAGTTCAGCGGCCTGAGAGAAGAGAGAGAGGAGGAGAGAGGACTGGGGAACAGAGGGCTTTGACAAAGATATGGACAGTGAGAAGAGCTTCCTCTCAGCGGCCTGAGCGAGAGAGAGAGAGAGAGAGGACTGGGGAGAGAGGGATCGACCACATCAGTGAGAAGAGCTCCTCTCAGCGGCCTGAGCGAGAGAGGAGAGAGAGGACTGGGGAGAGAGGGATCGACCACATCAGTGAGAAGAGCTCCTCTCAGCAGCCGGAGCGAGAGAGGAGAGAGAGGACTGGGGAGAGAGGGATCGACCACATCAGTGAGAAGAGCTCCTCTCAGCGGCCGGAGAGGAGAGAGAGAGAAGGAGAGAGGACTGGGGACAGAGGGATCGACCACAGCAGCGAAAAGAGCTCCTCTTCCTCCTCACACTCTTACTCACGAGATCGTAAACCTTTTTCTTCTTCCAGGGACCACAAAGCGACCTCTGACCCCAGAGCCAGGGAGCACAGAGACCACAAACATAAAGACCACAACGACCAGAACTCCTCCACCAACTCTGACCGTAGACCACTAGACGACCAGGAGACCAGAGAACACAGAGACCGCCTCGACCCCAAACACAAAGACCACCGAGAGCTAGGCAGTGCCTCTCCCGTCTCCAAGAGAGCCCCACACCCATCGGACCCCTCGTCCTCCAGCACCCAGAGATCTCAGGGAAGCTCTGAGCCCACCGGACCTAGCGAAAGCAGCCCTGGCAGGGACACGGCGCAGGACAGATACCCCTCTCCTCAGGTCTCCATCTCCGTGGAGAACCAGTCCGGGAGAGGGAAGGCTGAGGGAGAAGAGCCCAGAGTAGAGCGCTCCTCAGCGGGGAGACAGAGCCAGCAGGCCAGCCTAGGAAACCTAGAGAAGGAGATGAGTGGTGGAAAGCCCCACCAACACCCAGCCTCACTCATACAGCCCCCCCAACACCCAGCCTCACTCATACAGCCCCCCAGGACTGACAACAGGGCTGGGGTGCCCCGAGCTGTCAGAGAGAGAGAGAGAAAGAAAGAGAGAGAGTGGCAGATGCAACAGATGAGGGAGAAGATGGAGAAGGAGAGAGAGAGAGGGGTGGATAGGGAGAAGGAGAGCGATAGGGAGAAGGAGAGAGAGAGAGGGGTGGATAGGGAGAAGGAGAGAGAGAGAGGGGTGGATAGGGAGAAGGAGAGAGAGAGAGGGGTGGATAGGGAGAAGGAGAGAGAGAGAGGGGTCGATAGGGAGAAGGAGAGAGAGAGAGGGGTGGATAGGGCAAAGGAGAGAGGGAGGGAGAACCCTAAAGTCAGACCTCCTCCCTCGGTCCCTTCCTCCAGACCCCCTCCCTCGGTCCCTTCTTCCAGATCTCCTCCCTCGGTCCCTTCTTCCAGACCTCCTCCCTCGGTCCCTTCTTCCAGATCTCCTCCCTTGGTCCCTTCTTCCAGATCTCCTCCCTCGGTCCCTTCCTCCAGACCCCCTCCCTCGGTCCCTTCTTCCAGATCCCCTCCTGACCTGGTCAGAGAGACAGATGAGGCCTTCGAACCTGACTACAGCGAGGGAGAGATCTCAGAGGGGGAGGAGGGAGAGAGAGCGGTGGAGGGAGAGAGAGCGCTGGAGGGAGAGAGAGCGCTGGAGGGAGAGAGAGCGCTGGAGGGAGAGAGAGCGCTGGAGGGAGAGAGAGCGCTGGAGGGAGAGAGAGCGCTGGAGGGAGAGAGAGCGCTGGAGGGAGAGGGCAGCGGCAGAAGTCGTAGCAGCAGCGCCAGCTCTGTCGGTAGCCTGGGCAACAAGAAAGACAAGAAGAAGAAAGATAGAAAAGAGAAGAAGAAACAGAAGAAGAAGAAGAAGAAGAAGGATAGAAAGCAGAAGAGACAGGGGAGCCTGGACGCTGAGGAGGGAGAGATCACGGGACTGAAACACAAACACAAGAAGAAGAACAAGGAGAAAGAGGACAATGAGAGAGAAGAAGAAGAGGAGGAGGAGGAGAGAAGAGGAGAAGACCAAATGGCTAGCGTAGCTTTATGAGACGTTTTCGTTGTGAAGCGTTTTTCGACATGTTTCAGCCCAAGGCTCGTGGCCCCTAAACCCTTATTCCCTAACTAGTGCACGACTTAAGGACAAGCCTAGTGTACTAAGAAGGGAATTCGGGTGCCATTTTGTCGGAGGAAAAAGAGACTTGGTTTTTCTTCCCTCCTGTCAATGAACTGTAAGGTCCTCAGAGAGGATATATCACACAGCCTGTATTCCAAACACCTATTCCCTATATAGGGCCCAACTATAGACCAGATCCCTATTCCCTACTATAGACCAGAGCCCTACTATAGACCAGAGCCCTATATAGGGCCCTACTATAGGGCCCTATAGGGTAGGAACGTGGGTGTTGTTTGTGACTGGACAGCCCTGTAGTGTAGATCGTAAAGAGGACTTAAACCGCTCTGCTTTTGCCAAAGCTGCTAGTTTTTATCCAAGGGGAGTTTTTGTTCACTCTAGTTCAACACTTTATCTAAAGGGGAGGGTTTTTGTTTTCTCACTCTAGTTCAACACTTTATCTAAAGGGGAGGGTTTTTGTTTTCTCACTCTAGTTCAACACTTTATCTAAAGGGGAGGGTTTTGTTTTCTCACTCTAGTTCAACACTTTATCTAAAGGGGAGGTTTTTGTTTTTGTGGGGTTTTTTTTGCTGAGGATTTGAAATAATTTAATGAATTTAAAGGCTGATGTATAATACAATACATTATTTTATTTTTTTTGGGGGGACTCTTGCTAAAACAGAGGCTGTTTGCTTTTGGACGAGTCGCTTTACTTGAATTTAAAGGCTGATGTATAATAAAATACATTAAATGATGCTTCAAACTATTTTTTGTTGTTGTGTGTTTACAAAAATAAATAAAAAGAATTGCTAAACCTTGATTTGTCCCTCCTGTCCCCCCCTTCCACCCACCCCCCCACCCCCAGGTCTTTATGGAAGAGTTTCTACGACCTGGGATGGATCCCAAATAGCAACCAGTTCCCGATGTAGTGGACTATATACAGAATAGTGAACCGTTATGGACACACACACACACACACACACACACAATATATACCATCTGATTAGATATGTATTCTAGAGTGAAAATACCATCTTTCATATCAGATATGCATTCTCTAGAGTGAAAATACCATCTATATGCATTCTCTGGAGTGAAAATACCATCTATATGCATTCTCTGGAGTGAAAAAAACATCTATATGCATTCTCTGGAGTGAAAATACCATCTATATGCATTCTCTGGAGTGAAAATACCATCTATATGCATTCTCTGGAGTGAAAATACCATCTATATGCATTCTCTGGAGTGAAAATACCATTCTATATGCATTCTCTGGAGTGAAAATACCATCTATATGCATTCTCTGGAGTGAAAATACCATCTTTTCATATCAGATATACATTCTCTACAGACTGAGCTAGGGGTAGTTGTGGGTCTATATTACTCTGCTGTCAACAGACTGACCTAGGGGTAGTTGTGGGTCTATATTACTCTGCTGTCAACAGACTGAGCTAGAGGTAGTTGTGGGTCTATATTACTCTGCTGTCAACAGACTGAGCTAGGGGTAGTTGTGGGTCTATATTACTCTGCTGTCAACAGACTGAGCTAGAGGTAGTTGTGGGTCTATATTACTCTGCTGTCAACAGACTGAGCTAAAGGTAGTTGTGGGTCTATATTACTCTGCTGTCAACAGACTGACCTAGAGGTAGTTGTGGGTCTATATTACTCTGCTGTCAACAGACTGACCTAGAGGTAGTTGTGGGTCTATATTACTCTGCTGTCAACAGACTGACCTAGAGGTAGTTGTGGGTCTATATTACTCTGCTGTCAACAGACTGAGCTAGAGGTAGTTGTGGGTCTATATTACTCTGCTGTCAACAGACTGAGCTAGAGGTAGTTGTGGGTCTATATTACTCTGCTGTCAACAGACTGACCTAGAGGTAGTTGTGGATCTATATTACTCTGCTGTCAACAGACTGAGCTAGGGGTAGTTGTGGGTCTATATTACTCTGCTGTCAACAGACTGAGCTAGAGGTAGTTGTGGGTCTATATTACTCTGCTGTCAACAGACTGAGCTAGGGGTAGTTGTGGGTCTATATTACTCTGCTGTCAACAGACTGAGCTAGGGGTAGTTGTGAGTCTATATTACTCTGCTGTCAACAGACTGAGCTAGAGGTAGTTGTGGGTCTATGTTACTCTGCTGTCAACAGACAGCTAGGGGTAGTTGTGGGTCTATATTACTCTGCTGTCAACAGACTGAGCTAGGGGTAGTTGTGGGTCTATATTACTCTGCTGTCAACAGACTGAGCTAGAGGTAGTTGTGGGTCTATATTACTCTGCTGTCAACAGACTGAGCTAGACTGACCTAGGGGTAGTTGTGGGTCTATATTACTCTGCTGTCAACAGACTGAGCTAGGGGTAGTTGTGGGTCTATATTACTCTGCTGTCAACAGACTGAGCTAGACTGACCTAGGGGTAGTTGTGGGTCTATATTACTCTGCTGTCAACAGACTGAGCTAGGGGTAGTTGTGGGTCTATATTACTCTGCTGTCAACAGACTGAGCTAGGGGTAGTTGTGGGTCTATATTACTCTGCTGTCAACAGACTGAGCTAGACTGACCTAGAGGTAGTTGTGGGTCTATATTACTCTGCTGTCAACAGACTGACCTAGAGGTAGTTGTGGGTCTATATTACTCTGCTGTCTACAGACTGAGCTAGACTGACCTAGAGGTAGTTGTGGGTCTATATTACTCTGCTGTCTACAGACTGAGCTAGACTGACCTAGGGGTAGTTGTGGGTCTATATTACTCTGCTGTCAACAGACTGAGCTAGACTGACCTAGAGGTAGTTGTGGGTCTATATTACTCTGCTGTCAACAGACTGACCTAGAGGTAGTTGTGGGTCTATATTACTCTGCTGTCAACAGACTGAGCTAGACTGACCTAGAGGTAGTTGTGGGTCTATATTACTCTGCTGTCAACAGACTGAGCTAGAGTGACCTAGGGGTAGTTGTGGGTCTATATTACTCTGCTGTCAACAGACTGAGCTAGGGTGACCTAGAGGTAGTTGTGGGTCTATATTACTCTGCTGTCAACAGACTGAGCTAGAGTGACCTAGAGGTAGTTGTGGGTCTATATTACTCTGCTGTCAACAGACTGAGCTAGAGGTAGTTGTGGGTCTATATTACTCTGCTGTCAACAGACTGAGCTAGGGGTAGTTGTGGGTCTATATTACTCTGCTGTCAACAGACTGAGCTAGAGGTAGTTGTGGGTCTATATTACTCTGCTGTCAACAGACTGAGCAAGGGGTAGTTGTGGGTCTATATTACTCTGCTGTCAACAGACTGAGCTAGAGGTAGTTGTGGGTCTATATTACTCTGCTGTCAACAGACTGAGCTAGACTGACCTAGGTAGTTGTGGGTCTATATTACTCTGCTGTCAACAGACTGAGCTAGAGTGACCTAGGGTAGTTGTGGGTCTATATTACTCTGCTGTCAACAGACTGAGCTAGAGTGACCTAGGGGTAGTTGTGGGTCTATATTACTCTGCTGTCAACAGACTGAGCTAGAGGTAGTTGTGGGTCTATATTACTCTGCTGTCAACACTGACTAGAGGTAGACTGTCAACAGACTGAGCTAGGGGTAGTTGTGGGTCTATATTACTCTGCTGTCAACAGACTGAGCTAGAGGTAGTTGTGGGTCTATATTACTCTGCTGTCAACAGACTGAGCTAGGGGTAGTTGTGGGTCTATATTACTCTGCTGTCAACAGACTGAGCTAGAGGTAGTTGTGGGTCTATATTACTCTGCTGTCAACAGACTGAGCTAGAGGTAGTTGTGGGTCTATATTACTCTGCTGTCAACAGACTGAGCTAGGGGTAGTTGTGAGTCTATATTACTCTGCTGTCAACAGACTGAGCTAGAGGTAGTTGTGGGTCTATATTACTCTGCTGTCAACAGACTGAGCTAGGGTGACCTAGAGGTAGTTGTGGGTCTATATTACTCTGCTGTCAACAGACTGAGCTAGACTGACCTAGAGGTAGTTGTGGGTCTATATTACTCTGCTGTCTACAGACTGACCTAGAGGTAGTTGTGGGTCTATATTACTCTGCTGTCAACAGACTGACCTAGAGGTAGTTGTGGGTCTATATTACTCTGCTGTCAACAGACTGAGCTAGAGGTAGTTGTGGGTCTATATTACTCTGCTGTCAACAGACTGAGCTAGACTGACCTAGAGGTAGTTGTGGGTCTATATTACTCTGCTGTCTACAGACTGAGCTAGAGGTAGTTGTGGGTCTATATTACTCTGCTGTCTACAGACTGACCTAGAGGTAGTTGTGGGTCTATATTACTCTGCTGTCAACAGACTGAGCTAGGGTGACCTAGAGGTAGTTGTGGGTCTATATTACTCTGCTGTCAACAGACTGACCTAGAGGTAGTTGTGGGTCTATATTACTCTGCTGTCAACAGACTGAGCTAGACTGACCTAGAGGTAGTTGTGGGTCTATATTACTCTGCTGTCAACAGACTGACCTAGAGGTAGTTGTGGGTCTATATTACTCTGCTGTCAACAGACTGAGCTAGACTGACCTAGAGGTAGTTGTGGGTCTATATTTTGCAGAAGTACTTCCCAAAATTCACCAGATATCCAGAAATCCCAGGTTGTAGGATTCCCAGATTTCCCTTCTTGATTTTAGGAATCTGGGATAAAAAAAAAATATATATATATATATAAATAAAAATAAGTTTCCAGAGTTGTTCAACCCTAGAGGTAGTAGGGGGGGCATGTCTTATGGCACCTGATTCAACCCTAGAGGTAGTAGGGGGCATGTCTTATGGCACCTGATTCAACCCTAGAGGTAGTAGGGGGGCATGTCTTATGGCACCTGATTCAACCCTAGAGGTAGGGGGGGCATGTCTTATGGCACCTGATTCAACCCTAGAGGTAGTAGGGGGCATGTCTTATGGCACCTGATTCAACCCTAGAGGTAGTAGGGGGGCATGTCTTATGGCACCTGGATTCAACCCTAGAGGTAGTAGGGGGGCATGTCTTATGGCACCTGATTCAACCCTAGAGGTAGTAGGGGGGCATGTCTTATGGCACCTGATTCAACCCTAGAGGTAGTAGGGGGGCATGTCTTATGGCACCTGATTCAACCCTAGAGGTAGTAGGGGGGCATGTCTTATGGCACCTGATTCAACCCTAGAGGTAGTAGGGGGGGCATGTCTTATGGCACCTGGATTCAACCCTAGAGGTAGTAGGGGGGCATGTCTTATGGCACCTGATTCAACCCTAGAGGTAGTAGGGGGCATGTCTTATGGCACCTGATTCATGTTTACCCTGAGAGGTAGTATTAGGGGTGGGGCATGTCTTATGGCACCTGATTCAATTTAGAGGTAGTAGTAGGGGGGCATGTCTTATGGCACCTGATTCAACCCTAGAGGTAGTAGGGGGGCATGTCTTATGGCACCTGATTCAACCCTAGAGGTAGTAGGGGGCATGTCTTATGGCACCTGATTCAACCCTAGAGGTAGTAGTAGGGGGGGGCATGTCTTATGGCACCTGATTCAACCCTAGAGGTAGTAGGGGGCTGTAGTTTATGGCACCTGATTCAACCCTAGAGGTAGTAGGGGGGCATGTCTTATGGCACCTGATTCAACCCTAGAGGTAGTAGGGGGGGGCATGTCTTATGGCACCTGATTCAACCCTAGAGGTAGTAGGGGGCATGTCTTATGGCACCTGATTCAATTAGAGGTAGTAGTAGGGGGGCATGTCTTATTGGCACCTGTAGTTTATTCAACCCTAGAGTAGTATTTTGTCTTATGGCACCTGATTCAACCCTAGAGGTTTTATGCAAGGGTCTGTTTCAGTAGTAGGGGGGTCATGTCTTATGGCACCTGATTCAACCCTAGTAGGTAGTAGGGGGTATGTCTTATGGCACCTGATTCAACCCTAGAGGTAGTAGGGGGCATGTCTTATGGCATATTCAACCCAGAGGTCTGTAGGGGGCATGTCTTATGGCACCTGAGTTTATATTAGTACCGGGGGGGTCTGTCGTTTATATTATGGCACCTGTTTATATTAAGAGGGGTCTGTTCTTACTTTTGGTTTATATTAAGGGTCTGTAGTTTATATTAAGGGTCTGTAGTTTTATTATTACTGTAGTTTATATTAATCTGTAGTTTATATTGTGAGTTTATATTAAGGGTCTTAGTTAAGGGTGTAGTTTATATTAAGGGGTCTGTAGTTTATATTAAGGGTCTGGGGGTTTATATTAAGGGTCTGTAGTTTATATTAAGGGTCTGTAGTTAAGGGTCTGTAGTTTATATTAAGGGTCTGTAGTTTATATTAAGGGTCTGTAGTTTATATTAAGGGTCTGTAGATTTAAAAGGTCTGTGTTTATATTAGGGGTCTGTAGTTTATATTAAGGGTCTGTAGTTTATATTAAGGGTCTGTAGAGGGTCTGTAGTTTATATTTACATTTACCATCTGTTACCTGGTAGTTTCTGCAATGAGGGTCTGTAGTTTATATTAAGGGTCTGTAGTTTATATTTCTGTAGTTTTAAAGGGTCTGTAGTTTATATTAAGGGTCTGTAGTTTATATTAAGGGTCTGTAGTTTATATTAAGTCTAGTTTATATTAATGAGGGGTCCAGAGGGGTCTGTAGAGGTTCAGTTTTTTAAGGGTCTGTAGTTCTGTAGTTTATATTAAGAGGTCTGTAGTTTATATTAAGGGTCTGTAGTTTATATTAGGGGTCTGTAGTTTATATTAAGGGTCTTAGTTTATATTTCTTAGTTTATATTTATAAATTAAGGGTCTGTAGTTTTTCTTTTTATTAGGGTCTGTATTTTATATTAGGGTCTGTAGTTATATTAAGGGGTCTGTAGTTTATATTAAGGTCTGTAGTTTATATTAAGGGGTCTGTAGTTTATATTAAGGGTCTGTAGTTTATATTAAGGGTCTGTAGTTTATATTAAGGGTCTGTAGGGGTCTGTAGTTTATATTAAGGGTCTGTAGTTTATATTAAGGGTCTGTAGTTTATATTAAGGGTCTGTAGTTTATATTAAGGGTCTGTAGTTTATAGGGTCTTAGTTTATATTAAGGGTCTGTAGTTTATATTAAGGGTCTGTAGTTTATAAGGGTCTGTAGTTTATATTAAGGGTCTGTAGTTTATATTAAGGGTCTGTAGTTTATATTAAGGGTCTGTAGTTTATATTAAGGGTCTGTAGTTTATATTAGGGTCTGTAGTTTATATTAGGGTCTGTAGTTTATATTAAGGGTCTGTAGTTTATATTAAGGGTCTGTAGTTTATATTAAGGGTCTGTAGTTTATATTAAGGGGTCTGTAGTTTATATTAAGGGTCTGTAGTTTATATTAAGGGTCTGTAGTTTATATTAAGGGTCTGTAGTTTATATTAAGGGTCTGTAGTTTATATTAAGGGTCTGTAGTTTATATTAAGGGTCTGTAGTTTTTATATTAAGGGTCTGTAGTTTATATTAAGTTTATATTAAGGGTCTGTAGTTTATATTAAGGGTCTGTAGTTTATATTAAGGGTCTGTAGTTTATATTAAGGGTCTGTAGTTTTAGGGTCTGTAGTTTATATTAGGGTCTGTAGTTTATATTAAGGGTCTGTAGTTTATATTAGGTTCTGTAGTTAAGGGTCTGGTTTATATTAAGGGTCTGTAGTTTATATTAAGGGGTCTGTAGTTTATATTAGGGTCTGTAGTTTATATTAGGGGTCTGTAGTTTATATTAAGGGTCTATGGGTCTGTAGTTTATATTAGTGGGTCTGTAGTTTATATTAAGGGTCTGTTTAGGGTCTGTAGTTTATATTAAGGGTCTGTAGTTTATATTAAGGGTCTGTAGTTTTAAGGGTCTGTAGTTTATATTAAGGGTCTGTAGTTTATATTAAGGGTCTGTAGTTTATTAAGGGTCTGTTTATATTAGTTTATATTAAGGGTCTGTAGTTTATATTAAGGGTCTAGTTTATATTAAGGGTCTGTAGTTTATATTAAGGGTCTGTAGTTTATATTAAGGGTCTGTAGTTTATATTAACGGTCTGTAGTTTATATTAAGGGTCTGTAGTTTATATTAGGGGTCTGTAGTTTATATTAAGGGTCTGTAGTTTATATTAAGGGTCTGTAGTTTATATTAAGGGTCTGTAGTTTATATTAAGGGTCTGTAGTTAAGGGTTTATACTAAGGGTCTGTAGTTTATATTAAGGGTCTGTAGTTTATATTAAAGGCCTGTAGTTTATACTAAGGGTCTGTAGTTTATACTAAGGGTCTGTAGTTTATATTAGGGGTCTGTAGTTTATATTAAGGGTCTGTAGTTTATATTAAGGGTCTGTAGTTTATATTAGGGGTCTGTAGTTTATATTATAGTTTATATTAGGGTCTGTAGTTTATATTAGGGTCTGTAGTTTATATTAGGGTCTGTAGTTTATATTAAGGGTCTGTAGTTAAGGGTCTGTAGTTTATATTAAGGGTCTGTAGTTTATATTAAGGGTCTGTAGTTTATATGGGTCTGTAAGTTATACTAAGGGTCTGTAGTTTATATTAAGGGTCTGTAGTTTATATTAGGGTCTGTATATATTAGGGGGTCTGTAGTTTATATTAAGGGGTCTGTAGTTTATATTAAGGGTCTGTAGTTTATATTAAGGGTCTGTAGTTTATATTAGGGTCTGTAGTTTATATTAGGGTCTGTAGTTTACTAAGGGTCTGTAGTTTATATTAAGGGTCTGTAGTTTATATTAAGGGTCTGTAGTTTATATTAGGGGTCTGTAGTTTATATTAGGGGGTCTGTAGTTTATATTAGGGGTCTGTAGTTTATATTAAGGGTTTATATTAAGGGTCTGTAGTTTATATTAGGGGTCTGTAGTTTATATTAGGGGTCTGTAGTTATATTATTAAGGGTCTGTAGTTAAGGGTCTGTAGTTTATATTAAGGGTCTGTAGTTTATATTAGGGTCTGTAGTTTATATTAAGGGTCTGTAGTTTATATTAAGGGTCTGTAGTTTATATTAAGGGTCTGTAGTTTATATTAAGGGTCTAGTATTAGGGTCTGTAGTTTATATTAGGGGTCTGTAGTTTATATTAAGGGTCTGTAGTTTATATTAAGGGTCTGTAGTTTATATTAAGGTTTATTAAGGGTCTGTAGTTTATATTAAGGTTTAGTTTATATTAAGGGGTCTGTAGTTTATATTAAGGGTCTGTAGTTTATATTAAGGGGTCTGTAGTTTATATTAAGGGTCTGTAGTTTATAAGGGTCTGTAGTTTATATTATATTAAGGGTCTGTAGTTTATATTAAGGGTCTGTAGTTTATATTAGGGGTCTGTAGTTTATATTAGGGTCTGTAGTTTATATTAAGGGTCTGTAGTTTATATTAAGGGTCTGTAGTTTATATTAGGGGTCTGTAGTTTATATTAAGGGTCTGTAGTTTATATTAAGGGTCTGTAGTTTATATTAAGGGTCTGTAGTTTATATTAGGGTCTGTAGTTAAGGGTCTGTAGTTTATATTAGGGTCTGTAGTTTATATTAAGGGTCTGTAGTTTATATTAGGGTCTGTAGTTTTATAGGGTCTGTAGTTTATATTAAGGGGTCTGTAGTTTATATTAGGGTCTGTAGTATATTAATATTAAGGGTCTGTAGTTTATATTAAGGGTCTGTAGTTTATATTAAGGGTCTTTGGTTATTAAGGGTCTGTAGTTTATATTAGGGTCTGTAGTTTATATTAGGGTCTGTAGTTTATATTAGGGGTCTGTAGTTTATATTAAGGGTCTGTAGTTTATATTAAGGGTCTGTGTTTATATTAGGGGTCTGTATTAGGGTTTATACTAAGGGTCTGTAGTTTATATTAAGGGTCTGTAGTTTATATTAGGGTCTGTAGTTTATATTAGGGTCTGTAGTTATATTAGGGGTCTGTAGTTTATATTAAGGGTCTGTAGTTTATATTAAGGGTCTGTAGTTTATATTAAGGGTCTGTAGTTTATATTAGGGTCTGTAGTTTATATTAAGGGTCTGTAGTTTATATTAAGGGTCTGTAGTTTATAGGGTCTTGTAGTTTTAAGGGGTCTGTTTATAATAAGGGTAGTTTATGTAGGGTTTATATTAAGGGTCTGTAGTTTATATTAAGGGGTAGTTTATATTGTCTATATTAGGGGTCTGTAGTTTATATTAAGGGTCTGTAGTTTATATTAAGGGTCTGTAGTTTATATTAAGGGTCTGTAGTTTATATTAAGGGTCTGTAGTTTATATTAAGGGTCTGTAGTTTATATTAAGGGTCTGTAGTTTAGTTAAGGGTCTGTAGTTTATATTAAGGGTCTGTAGTTTATATTAGGGGTCTGTAGTTTATATTAAGGGGTCTGTAGTTTTATAGGGTCTGCAGTTTATATTAGGGTCTGTAGTTTATATTAAGGGTCTGTAGTTTATAGGGTCTGTAGTTTATATTAAGGGTCTGTAGTTTATATTAAGGGTCTGTAGTTTATATTAGGGTCTGTAGGTCTGTAGTTTATATTAAGGGTCTGTAGTTTATATTAAGGGTCTGTAGTTTATATTAGGGTCTGTAGTTTATATTAGGGGTCTGTAGTTTATATTAAGGGTCTGTAGTTTATATTAAGGGTCTGTAGTTTATATTAAGGGTCTGTAGTTATATTAGGGGGTCTGTAGTTTATATTAAGGGTCTGTAGTTTATATTAAGGGTCTGTAGTTTATATTAAGGGTCTGTTTATATTAAGGGTCTGTAGTTTATATTAAGGGGTCTGTAGTTATATTAAGGGTCTGTAGTTTATATTAAGGGTCTGTAGTTTATATTAGGGTCTGTAGTTTATATTAAGGGTCTGTAGTTTAGGGTCTGTAGTTTATTAGGGTCTGTAGTTTATATTAAGGGTCTGTAGTTTATATTAAGGGTCTGTAGTTTATATTAAGGGTCTGTAGTTTATATTAAGGGTCTGTAGTTTATATTAAGGGGTCTGTAGTTTATATTAAGGGTCTGTAGTTTATAGGGTCTGTAGTTTATATTAAGGGTCTGTAGTTTA